>NC_134412.1:18139584-18439584 GCF_038048845.1 Mixophyes fleayi | reverse complement strand
CACAGGACATTGAATATGGCCACTTTTGCCTGGGGAGGGGCCAGACACTAGGACCCCATGCATATAATTTACATGCAGTTACAACAATTTTTATAGTCTATAGACAAGTTTCAATTATTTATTTCCTATTTGTGCCAATACAATCTCTCAAATGACATTTTGTTGACGGAAGCAGTCACCCTGTATAGTATAATCACACAATATATACATTTGTGACATTGTAGAGAAGCACCGCTGACATACACACTGATCTAACACAACACATGCATGACCGACATTACACAAAGCCCCAGGGCATGGCTAACCATACAAACACATGATAATTATTGCAATAAATCCATAGCTAATACAACACACACTTACCTACCTTGCTTATTTGCTGGGCAGGTTCCCTCCATAACTCAGAGCCCTGTGACAACAGTGGTCTCTTTCTCCAAACCTCAGTTTTTACTGTTCACTGATTGATCCAATAATAGCATGTGACCTGTGCATGGGATTCTGGGAGTTGCAGTTGTGCTTCTAATAGAACATTCTGAAATTGAGTAATATTATAATACACTGAGGGCTATGAAGGTGGCCATTTTCATGGAGACCAAGGGGTCTATTCATCATGTGGTGAGGAGACAAAATGCTGGCTTAATGCAGGCAAAATGCTTTCAGTGCTATTTGCTATTTAAGAAAGAGTCAACACCGGAGAAATCAGAGTTGTTTTGTGTTTTAACCCCATCATCGGAGCCTACTACAGATTTGAACTGATTTCACCGGTTCAAAGGCCACAAACATCTTCTCTATACAATCAACAATAGACCCCAATCCAAATTATTGGTTTGAAATTTTGGCTTCGAGCTAGCAGTTCACCGTTTGAGCTTCTCCATTTGCATTCGCTGTTACTGATAAAATTTATATATTTTTATTTTTTTTAAACATTTCATTAAATATTTCCAAAAAAAGTAGTTTAACATTATATTTTTCATTTCATTTGAACAGCAAACATTACAGTGTTTCGAAGTTCAAATTTCACAGTTCGAATTCACCTTTCGAGGTTAGCAAAAAATACCAAACAGTTTTAAAATGTATCAATTTATGGTCAAACCTGCTCTTACTTTCTCAAATTTAGCTAAATTTTTGTAATCAATCTAAAATTTGTGGAATTCTGACAAATATTTTAACCGATTGGACAAACCAGTTTGAGAAACAGTTTGCAGCCAGTCTGTAGTCATGTCCCCCTCCCCCAAATATTTTTTAGGGGGGCAGGGGGTGATGCCGCTATGGGGGGGCCTGAAGGTAAGGGGCACTAAAAGTCATTCTTTATTGCAGCAATAAGTGTACTTTCATGAATAGGCCCTTATGTTTCATAGCCTGGCCCAGATTCACAGATTAAAAAAAACAATTAGAATAGAATACAATCCCCAGTTCCACCACTGGGTCCTGCAAAATTTTTACTATGCAACTGGCTCTACCCTGTGGATGTGGTGGATCGGGTGGCACACAATGGACTTCTTTCGGTCCTGCAAACTTCAGAGTGTTTCTGGAGATTCAGCAAACATTAAAATGACATTGAACACAACACAAGACAAAGTAAAACCAATATCTTGAGGAGTCCGGTTCCGTCGCTGGCTGTCATTTTCAAGCTTAAATATTGTACCATTGCCTGGCATGATTGGTGCCTACAGAGTACACCTAAGACAGAACAATCGCCGTTGTTGATTTGTGACTTGAATAATACACAATAAAACCCTACCCGGAAATCCTGTCCTATTCATTTTAAATAGACCTATTTACAGTCTCCCTTGGCAGAGGAGGCTAAACTTCAAGTTCAAATAATGTGATGAAATACGATTTAATTGACTTCCAGTTAAAACGTATCTATAACCCGAAGATTGTAAAGTACATATCAGCTGACTTTGGCTAATAACAGTCACTGATTTGCACATGGCTTATTGCCAAAGGGAAAAGTTTCTCCTGAAATAATGTTTTAAAATTTTACTTTAAGTCCTGTTATATAGACATAGGCTATGGTCAAATATAATAATATAGGCATTATTTAAATCGCATAGAAATGTTATCTTATCAGTACTCCAATATATAATATAGCAGCCTTGTTGTGATGAGGCAGTGAGCCATTCAATCTACGTGTGCAGTGAAGGTGCAAAGTCACATACAATGTTTAACTGCTTGTTTCCCCCTCATTGGGTCTTGTGCCAAGTGGGATGTGCACATTTTTGGTTTGCTAAAAATAGACAAATTTGTACTGCGCATGCCCACATAAAAGGCTATGCTTATGTTCGTATAGAAGGTTTTTTTTTTTTATTAGTTTAGTCAATCCTAATAGTGAATATATTTTCACTATCAAAACAAAAGTCAAAAACTTTTCATGTGCTTATCACTTGGTCTGGCGTAAGTGTGCCTGATGGACACCTGACATAAATCTGGCGCATATGCTAGTGGCGCAGTACTGAATGCAACTTGAGATCCCTTCTACTCAACATATGGGCGTAAATACGCTATTGTTATGCGTTTGTGTTTGTTTAAATGCATAACACTCAGCCCCTCCAATCCTATATTTTATATTCCCTTTATATGTAGTATTAATGTATAATGAATATTCTGGTTATAGGAGTTTACCTGGTTTCTATGATAGTGTGAGTAAATGCACTTGCTGAATTCATCATTCAGTACAGTTCCCATGGTTTGTCTTCTCTTCTAAATAATCCCTTATCTTCTTCTAGGACCCTTTCCATAGGCAAACCGAGGGGGGGGGGGTTACTAGTGCCTGGAAACCCCCCTCCCAGCCTGGGGTACTGTATGCTTGAGGTGGCTGGACCCTGCCCCGGGACCAGTCAATTTGCAGATTGTGTGCAGATTGTTTCTGATTGCACTGTTCACAGCCATCTCTCCCCACCAGAGCCGTAACTTAAAATTTTAGCGTCTGACGCGAGAATGTCAAATGCATGGAAGCCCCTCTCTACAAATACTGCGTTTGCCCCTGCTTTCCCCAACAATAAGGCAGATTTTTTTTTATCATTGCGTATCGTGGTAATACTCAGCCTCCATTTGCCGTCAGCGTTGAATGAACCCTGGCTTGATAAATGCAGGCAGCAGTACATTTTGCATCGTTGTGTTATGCAGCGATAAAATATGATTCTTACTGTTGCTCACTAGCTATCAATGAAAAATAGACCCCTTCATCCAATATTCCACCTAACTTGATCCATATATCCATCATCAGCTATTTAAATAGTGCCACTAATTATGCAGTGCTGTACAGAGAACTCTAACATATACACAATCCCAAACTGAGAGAGACTAAGGTCAATTCAATAGCAATTAACCTACTAGTATGTTTTTGGAGTGTGGGAGGAAACTGGGGCACCCGGAGGAGACTCACGCAAACATGGGAAGAACATACAAGCTTCTCACAGATAAGGCCATGGTCGGGAATTGAACTCATGACATCAGTGCTGTGAAGCAGAAGTGCTAACCACTGAGCCACCGTGCTTCCCTGCCTCCATCTACGTCTAATTGTGTAGGATTATCTTGAGATGGCGATAGTGAAAGTAAGATTGAGGCAGGACATGTACATGGACTAGTTGATCCAAGTTAGATTTGTAGACGGCATATTACGCCACAATGTCTTTATCGCATAGGTTTGTTTAATAGATGGCATCACCCGCACCCGATGGTAAGATATTCCTGGCACCTTCTTTCTCCTATCTCTTATTGCACAAATTCTGGTCAGATCTCTATTCATCTCAGCTTCCCTGTGTTTGCCAGAAGCTTTGCCTTCCTGGTGTTGTGAAAGATGTCTTGCCTACTTGGGCGTAAAAGAAGTTTGTTAAGGGCTGTGGTATATGATATTGTGCATGTAAAAACATTACTCTTCCGGGGAAAGCTGTGACTCCACCATCTCTTACATCAGCCCACTTACAGGCTTATATATATATATATATGTATATATATATATATATATATGTATATGTATAAAACAGCAGGAACTGCCCCATAAATTCTGCAAAATGTAAAAAAAAAATTGTAAAGATTTATAACTGTGCTGTTTATTGTGCATTTTTTAGGATCTTGTCTAAGGGACATTAAATATCAAGTTTTATTTTACTTTGCTTTTTGTGTGTGTTAGTTATACGCGTAACCCTGTTTGCAGTGATGCAGGAGCGGGTCCTCCATGGCACCTACCTGGTGATACCCTTAGGTCACGCTCTCTCTTCTTAGAGTCTACAGGTTTGAGGTTCCATGCAGGTGTGAATGTAGATGAAGCAGGTGGAATGGTGCGTAGACACAACTGATGAATGTGTAACCTGCTGGTTACACAATCAGGTGATCCCTTATATTGGGACACGTGGGTTCTGATACTCAATCTCATATAGGTATCATATTAGTCTGCTCCTCCGCTCTCAGATACCCAACTCTCACTTCGGTCAGTTTAACTGCGCTCAGAGTCTTCTTTATACGTTAGTCAATACCTGAACTTTCACGATGCTGGATTTATCTCACCGCATCTCTATCTTGGAATCCGGTGTGAAGAGGGGCCCTGCAGCTGCTGTGCGAAGAGGGCGATGAAAGAGGAAACTGCAGACGACTCACCGGTCCTGCGTTCCAGCGGTGAGTACTTCCATTCTTCCCTGACAGGTCCCAGCAGCAAAGGGCAAGTGAGCCAATCAGGACTCTCCTCCTCCTGCTGGCCAATCGGTAGCCGGATAGGTGAGCCAATCCTGGCTCACCTCCGGCCGTTTAAACTATATATATATGCCGCCATCTTGAGTTCAGTTCGCCAGCGGAGGAGAAGAAAGAGGATGCCATAGAACAGCCAGTGGTGGAGATGCCGGCGGAAGTGGCAGGGAGCCCTTGTAAGGGCTGGGAGCTACCTTGCCAAGTGAAGACGATGTGGCAAGAGAGGAAGCCCGCAAGGAGATCGTCGGCGGGGAGCTCTTGTAAGGGCTAAGAGCACCCTGCTACAAAGGCATCGGGAAGCAGAGCGCCGAACTGGAGAAGAGGTGCCGCCGGCTGGAGGGTCTGGAAGACCCAGGGACGACGATGTCGGGGCCAGTTGAGAGTCCTACGTGGCGAAGGTGAGAATAAGTTGTTGGGGAAGGGATTGTTCTGTGTGGCCTGGTCTCCCTCGTTTTGCAGGCATTGGTTGTCAGACCCTGGAGTAGCAGGGATAGAGGGAGTCGCCATCGTAGACCCATTTCCGTGAGTAAAGTCCGACGAGGGCTGTTCCCGTGGTGCAGTCACCTTGCGGAGCTGCCCCTCCTGCATTTTCCCCTTTCCCTTACAGCATAACGAGTGCCCGGCACACGAGAACAGGGTCCATTTTCTCCTGCTGCGTTTTGGGTGGTCGGACATCCCCCCACCCCACCTTATCACACCGGAAGCATCTCGGAACTTCACTACAGATTCTTGGCTCACCCAGAACTGGGAATATCTCTATCCTGTTCCATTCCTGCTTACTCCTCACACCAAACTTGACTCATTTGACAGGGGAACTCACAATCACTCCCACTGTAAACGACGCACAATATTATTCCACATCAAGAAGGTGTCTTCGCTGGCGATAGGGATTTCTCTTTTGGTTTCACCGTATGCAGCGAAGAGTTACTGCCAGCCGGTACAGTGCTATCATCGTCGATAACACCAGCCGGCGGTAAAAGCCACAAAGTTTTTTATAGCAAAGGAATACATGAACAAGATCGGCACATTTATATAAACATTGTGAATAGGCAGCGTTGATAGGAACAAGGTTGACTTATTCCGCTCATATCTAGTTGTCGGATCCACAACTGTCGTGTAGATGGTTCAAGGCTTGGTCCATCTTTACACAAGTCAACTTAAAAGAATCCAAGCATGTCCCCAATAATCTTTTATTTTAAATACAAATTTGCCCTCCTGCAGCCGGACAAATACACTATATTTTCCTCAGACACTAAGCATTGTTATTGTCTATATTGTATATATGGTCTTACTTTATATGGACTCTTTACCGAGTCATTGCTCAGCCCCAGTGCAGTTAGTACATGTCTCTCTCTCACTGGCACCAGTAACGGATTCAATCACGTCCTCAAAAATCTCGTTTTGGATACACCTGTCGCTTCAGGCTACTGGCACCAATGCCGTTATCAACTACCGGTAGGAAAGGGCAGAACTGTGGGAAAATATCTTTCACTTCGGTATTGAAATACAGTTCTCGGTAATGTTGCTGAAGTCCGTGTTTGGAGATATCCAGACTCAAATCCTCCCAGAGCAGGAGAAGTGAGATGAATCAACCCAAGAGAATTATGTACTGTTTAGGACATTTCATTAAATTATTTTTTGGTCATTGGCTGGAGTTTCCCATTAAACAAAGCATGTAGGTCTATTTAGATTTCTTGAAACGGTCAATTTATAGAAATATGCTAAATTGCATCATGCAGTATACCATTTCTGATCGTAAAGAGATGCCCTTGGTATAAGGTGATACTAAAAATCGCATGGCGATAGGCTTATATGCCTTTTGTTAGGCTGATGGTCTGTTCACAAACTTACAGAACTAGATGGAGGAGGTCTTCACCTTTTAGCAGCCGCCTTTCCCATAGAGCTTTATATGTTCACCGGAACTCAAAGCGGAGGTCAGAGATCACTAGCAAGCAGGATGGTCAGATAACACGCCAAAGGTCAGGGTCATATCAAAGAAGTGGAGTCCAAGGTACAGGCCAAAGGGTCACGGGCAATCAGGCAGGGTCCGAGTACAGGCCGAAGGTCAAAACAGGAGATCCAATAGAAAAGTAACAGAGTATCCTCAGGCACTGGGATCAACAGGAACAGGGCAGGAGCAGGTCCGCATACAGGGTAGTAAGCGCCATAACTGGCAGAGAGGCTAAGCCCTACCTGCCTTAAATACTTGAACCGGCCAATCAGGGCTTTGCCCCGAAACTACACTCCAATGCAGGCTAATCAATTAATTAAACATATTAATCAGCCCGCAGGCTGTGAGGAATTCTGCGCATGCGCCCGGCTGATATTGATGGCCGGGGCGCAATAAGAAGAACTTGAGTCGTGGTGGTGCCCGCAGCCGTCGCGGCTTCTAGCACCTTTGAAGGTGCATTGGCACTAAATTAAGACAGTGAGTTACACGGTGGTGCCCAGGTTAGGGCTCTCTTACAATCTATGTTTCATATCATATTTCATATAATTTCTACTGTGTGTGTAGCGGCTTCTTCATTATTTCCTGTCGATGGCCAATCACACATGAAACCTCTGTTGGATGGGCTGATGTTAGAATCTCTGGCTCACGTGTAATACGTGGCATGGCTTTACTGTTCTCTGTATCTTCAGGTCCTAATTAATGGTTTACTCCTGAGCCTAGCTCTGACTGTTCAGAGTGTCCCTCTCCATTCATGACAAGACGAGACACGCAGGACAGAGGATCATCCTCACCCAGTAAGGCGGCAGGAAAGAATGTGCAGATTCATACGTCTGCTGCCAATGAGATGGATTCACTTTCTGTAATTCTGTATCACCGACTATATCAGGAAAGCAGAACAGACAATCTAGGGTTGCAATATATTTTTTGTTTCGTTTTCTTGTAGATCTGCAAACCAGTGACCCATCCCCTTCTTCTAACAAAGACTTAGAGAATAGCTATAGGAACACGTTTTACAGTATACTGTAATAAAGTATTTGCCTGAAGACATTATACATAAATTGTTCATTTCTACAAAATAGACACCTTATGAATTGTTCAATTCTGCATAGCTGCGCGTATTAGAGAGGAGCGAACCAGTTGAGACATATCTAGAATTCATTGTGAGGTTCAGTTGTTGGTTTATTCTGAGTTGACCTAAGAATGAGAGGAGATTATATGGTCATCTTTTACAACTTGGGAATAGGAAGGCAGTAGTCATCGTTTCAGGAAATTTAAACATGATCAACATCATGAAAGTGTGCTGTGAAAGGGCTGTTAAAACCCAAAATTATTTCTTGGATATATAATATATAATAATGGCAAAATACATTGCTCAGTGTTAATCTGATATTCTACAGTGTTGAAGATCTGTTAAACAGTATTTTCTCCCAACTCTGTTACAAATACCTGAAGCTCTTCTCAAATCTTTAGGACAGTGTCCTGATGGGATTTGATACAGGTCCTAAAGCCAAACTTGCCAACTTTTAGTTTCTTCGTGTCCTCCTTACTTCTCCCTCTGTTCCCTATGTCTTTTGTATCACTTCTTCTTCTCCCTGTGTCCTCCTTACCTCCTGCTCTGCTCCTGATGTCCTCTGCATCTCAACATCTTCCCCCTGTGTCCTCTTTACCTCCCCCTCTAATCCCTTTTTCCTCTGCATCTCAACATCTTCCCGCTGAGTCCTCCTTACCTCCCCCTCTAATCCCTGTTTCCTCTGCATCTCAACATCTTCCTGCTGTGTCCTCCTTACCTCCCACTCTAATTCCTGTGTCCTCTGCATCTCAACATCTTCCCGCTGAGTCCTCCTTACCTCCCACTCTAATTCCTGTGTCCTCTGCATCTCAACATCTTCCCGCTGAGTCCTCCTTACCTCCCACTCTAATTCCTGTGTCCTCTGCATCTCAACATCTTCTCCCTGTGTCCTCCTTACCTCCTGCTCTGCTCCTGATGTCCTCTGCATCTCAACATCTTCCCCCCTGTGTCCTCGTTACCTCCCCCTCTAATCCCTGTGTCCTCTGCATCTCAACATCTTCTCCCTGTGTCCTCCTTATCTCCCCCTCTAATCCCTGTGTCCTCTGCATCTCAACATCTTCTCCCTGTGTCCTCCTTACCTCCTGCTCTAATCCCTGTGTCCTCTGTATCTCTACTTCTTCTCCCTGTGTCCTCCTTATCTCCTCCCTCTAATCCGTGTCCTTTGTATCTTTACTTCTACTCCCTGTGTCCTCCTTATCTCCTCCGTCTAATCCCTTTGTCCCCTGTATATATTAGAGATGCTCAGGCTTGGTTTTCTGAGAACTGAGCCCACCCAAACTTCGCAGATCCGTGTACCGAGCCAAGCCGGCTCAGTACTTTTGCGCGCCCCCCGGAACTGAAAGTGAGGCAAAATGTCATTGTTGCGATGTCTGATCTCGCGAGTTTTAGATTCTATATGTACCGCCCTCCACAGTGATCCAGCGACATTTCACAGAGAGACACGGAAGGGGTAGCATGGTTCTTGGCAGTCCCTAGTCCAGTTGGGCAGCGTCATATCTGAAACAGAAAGAGGAGGGGGTGGCAGTTTTCTTAAAAGTCTCCAGTGACATTCTACTGAGTTATAGCTCACACACAAACAGGAGAGGTCCATTGCTCCATTGCTAATTGTCATTGCTAAAATAGAAATAATAGGTCTGGCAGTGTTCTTCAAAATCTGCAGTCCCATTGTACTGTGCCATAGCTCACCCACAAACAGGAGAGGTGGCAGTTTTCAGTGCTGAAAGACACACTATAGGGCTGGCAGTGTGATTAAAAATCTCTAGTGACATTGTACTTTGTCATTAAAATGGATTCACAGCAGTACACATACGAGCAGGAGCACCAAGCAGCTGCTGGCACCAGTCATGATGATAGTAATCCCTCTACATCATTTGCTAAAGCCTCTGTTAAAATGCATAGTGTTTTTAAGTCAGGGAAACAAAAATGTAAAAAAGCACCTTTTACCTTGGTCAAGAGAAAAAAACACCTGTAATCCAGGCAAAGTTAAGTGCTGAAACAAATAAAATTGCCAACATGCCATTCTACACACGCAGACGCAGGGAAATAATGAGGCCTTCGCCTTTCTCTGTGAGTGCTAGTTCTGCAACTGTCAGTGAGTCATCTTTTTGTAATTTCAGTCAAGACGATACAAGACCTTTTTATTCTGACTCAAAAAGTGGTGCCCAAATACTTTTACGTGTAAAAGCCGAGCTGGAAGTAAACAGTAAGGCAGTCAACAATTCAGGTTTCAACAGTATTACTAGGTCGCCAATTCACATGGTGGACAGTATGATTAAGTAGACTATTCAAATGTGGACAGTGTTATTATAGGGCTAGGGATATGGTTAAGGACAGGTCAAGGACAAGGATAAGGACAGGTCTAGGGATAGGGACAGGTCTAGGGACAGAGATAGGGATAGGGGCAGGTCTAGGAATAGGGACAGGGTTAGAGTTAGGGATAATACTGTCTACATTTGAATTGTCAACCTAATAGATACTGTCTACATTGCAATTAATGTTCTAATAATACTGTTGATGTCATTAAATTGTCGACTTTATAACCCCATCTACTCTGCTGCCCATCAATCATATTATGTAAATCCAACATAAGGGTGGGTGGGAGGGCTCAAGGACAATTCCGTCTTGCACCACTTTTCTTTTCTGACACTGCTGTGTGCCGATGTGTCCTAGATGTGCTAGGAACTGCTGTGTGTTTGTGTCGTTGCTCTGTCGCTTACCATCCAGCCAGGTCACTGCAGTATTTGTCCGAAAGTGTATGAAAATAATACTGTGACCTGTGAGGTGGTCAGAATTGACTGGAAATGACTGGAAATTAGAGGTTTTGAGGTTAATAATAATGTAGGAACAAAAAAAGAGCAAAATTATGTGATTTTACCATATTTTATCATTTTTTTAAAAAAAATAAAAAATACAGATCCAAAACCAAAACCAAAACACGCGAGGGCGGTTTTGCCAAAACCAAAGTTAATCCAGATCCAAAACCAAAACACGGGGGTCAATGAGCATCTCTAGTCTATATATATTTCTCCTTTCTGTGTCCTCCTTACCTTCTGCTCTGTTCCCTGTGTCCTCTGCATCTCTACTTCTCTGTCTCTGTGGCCTCCTAATTCCCCCCCTCAGTGACTATAGATTTAAAAATACTCCCAATCAAATGAGATTAGGCTGTCAACGAAATCTGAATAAAAACTAGGTTAATGACTAAGAATTTATCTATCTTTCTAACAGCTATTGTAGTAATTGGTAATTAATATTGTTATTATTATTATTATTATAATTATTATTTATCAGGCGCCACAGATTCAGTAGCGCCGGATACAAGTAACAAATAGACGAGGTAATGCACATAAGTAGCACAGATGAGGGTGAGTAATACTATGGGGACTCACACAGAGTGCAGCAAAAGACATGACGGGATGTACGAGGGAGTCAGACAGTAGACAGACGTGGGACAATAGGTAGAGAGGACCCTACCCGTGAGAGCTTACATTCTAGAGGGAGGGGTGGTGAGAGACACTAGTACCATCTGGGAGATGGAAGGAGAGGAAGAGGAGGTGATGGATAGAATGGATAGTAGGTGGTAGGATAGACGAACTTGAAAAGGTGAGTTTTGACTGAGTGTTTGAACAATTGAAATTTGGGGGGAGAGATTCGAGTGAGGGAGCTGAAAAGATTAGAGGCAGCACGGCAGAAGTCTTGAAGGAGGTAGGCAGGAGGTAATGAGAGGTGAATTGAGCAGAGGTCAGAGGCGGAGCGGAGTGGCCGGGTAGGTATATGTACCTCGAGACAAGATCAGAGATGTAAGGGGAAGAAGCGTTGGTAAGGGCTTTGTAAGTGAGGTTGAACTGAATTCTGAAACGGATAGGGGGCAATGAAGGGATTTACGTAGAGTAGAACTAGAAGAGGTGCGCAGGGAGTGGAAGATGAGCCGAGCTGCAGCATTCTGTATGGATTGATGGTAAGAAAAGTGAGACAGGAAGGCCAGTGAGACGGAGCTTGTAATATTGTTATTATTATTATCATTTATTTGTTAGGCGCCACAAGATTTCCGCAGCGCCACACATAGTACAAACAGTAGACTATACAGGGTGAAACAGTACAGAACAATAAACAAAAATACCAATACTTCAGGAGCTCCAGGCAGGCTGCGGCAATAAGCACGGAGCAGAAGAACAGGTGAGGAGACAGGAGGGGAGGAGGCCCTGCTCATGTGAGCTTACATCCTAAGGGAGGGTAGACAGAATCAGGCACAAGGGGAGCCAGAAGGGAGAGCGAGTGGTGGAGATGAGGGGTTAAGTGGATGGTTGGTAGGCTATGCGGAGAAGGTGAGTTTTCAGTGCACGTTTGAAGGAGCACAGGGTTGGAGAGAGGCGGATGGAGCGAGGGAGGTCATTCCAGTGAAGGGGGGCTGCACAGGAAAAGTCTTGGATTTTGGAGTGGGAAGAAGTGATAAGAGAGGAGGAGAGGCGGCGATCATTGGCTGAGCGCAGGGACCGGGCCGGAGTGTGTATGGAGAGGAGGTTAGAGATGTAGGGGGCAGTAGAGTAGGAGAGAGCCTTGTAAGTAGTGGTAAGGAGCTTGAAGAGGATTCTATAGGGGAAGGGAAGCCAGTGTAAGACGAGGCAGAGAGGGGAGGCAGAGGAGGAGCGGCGTGAGAGGAAGATGAGTCTTGCAGCCGCGTTGAGTATAGAGCGGAGGGGAGAGAGATGGGAGTGGGGGAGGCCAGTGAGGGGAAGGTTGCAATAATCCAGGCGGGAGATGATGAGTGTGTGGATGATAGTTTTGGTGGCATCCTGAGAGAGGAAGGGACAGATGCGGATGATGTTGCGTAGTTGGAAGCGACAGGCTTGGGCAAGGGAATGAATGTGGGGGGCAAAAGAGAGAGAGGAGTCGAGGGTGACACCTAGGCAGCGGAGTTGGGTGACAGAGGAGATGGTGGTGTTGTTGACGACAATAGAGAGGTCATGGTGGGATGGAAGTCTGGGCGGAGGAAAGACAATAAATGACAAGTAATAGACAAGAAATGATGAGTGAATGGACCAGGATTTTGGCAGGGATGAATTTTTGTGATGTGACGGAGGGGGAAGTGGCAGGATTTGGTGAGGGACTGGATATAATGGGTAAAGCTGAGGGCTGAGTCAAGGGTGACTCCAATGCAGCTGGCTTGGGAGACAGGAGAAGGAGTGATGTTGTCAATCAAGAGGTATTTATTTAATAATGCATAAATACATTTTTGGTCAACCCCTGAAACACTGGCAAAAATTAACACAGGATTGGGAGTCTTTGTATATCTATAGTCAATGTTACAACTGTTGTAAAACTAGATACCAAACGCAAGAAAAAGGGACCCCAAGCCCTATAGTAGTCCTTGGCCTTTTGCCCCCCCATGAAACTTTTCGTTCACACGTCCCTACACGAGTCCTCTGTATCTCTTCTTCTTCTCCCTTTTGGGCAGTAAGTGTAATACTTATCAGAGATATATAAAAAAATACTTATTGCTGCAATTAAACATTTCTTTTTATCCCATCCATTCATGGCAATAAGAATGACACATGGAGCATGTGACCTGGATGTACATATCTATGAATGACAATTAATAATATAAATGTGGTAGGAGCCCTTTCTGACAGGAGGGCAGAAACGGTAAATTTTACTTTAGCAGACACCGTTGGGGACATTTATGAACACTAATAACTATGCAAAAATGTTCTGAAGCCCAAAGTACCCAATCAGATATGTTCATTATCAAAGGTCTAAGCCGTCATAGTGGAAAGTCATCATCCACTGTTTACTTCATTGTGGTTTGCTTCAGGATTCAACGTGTTACTCTTGGCTCTATATCCCTGACATAGTCTATTTCCTGCTTACAGTAATTACGGAACATCCCATCAGTGAAATTTGATCTAATAGCGTTTACAACACAAAAGAGGGATCTAGATGTAGAGATGAGTCACAATGTTCTATGCAACTAATTCACTGGAATTCTCCCACATTTCCTAAGATAAATAGCTAATTAAACATTCAAGAAACCGTAGGTGGCCGGCTGGCCGTGATTCCGGGCTGCTCCACTGGAATCTGACGACAAAGTCCTGGAGTCCTGGTGCCCCATTCATCAAGGTACGTATCTGCCAATTTTTAGCATATTGTACGCAAAATCCCATGCCCAGAACCGACAGATACGTCCGTTAAAGGGCTCCCGTTCCGTGCGCTAACGAGCGCAAAGGACACTTACACCAGCCTAGGATTTCGGGAAGTGAAGTGGGCGGGGAAGGGGCAAATAATGAATTGTGCAAACAATGTTTAAAGTGTTCGTTTCTGATTTAAATTGAGGGTCCTATAAAAGATAAACAAAATATTAGGAATTCTACATTATATGCTTTGTTTATCTTTTTATTTTTTGCAAACAGCAGTGTAATTTAAATGCATTTTTTTATTATTATTTTGTAGCTACTAATAAAAATGAGAGTAGATCTGCAGTACTTGGGAACAACCTGTAGATGGTGATATTTGCACATATTATTCTTGCTTATCTATCAAAGTGCATTAAAGTCACTGTTAAATAATTTTTTCTACAGCAAGCTTTATTGAAACTGTGAAAGGGATGTGAAATTATGAAGAGATGATCCATTTATGATTATAAATGGATTTATTTTTTTAAAAAAAAAAGTTTTGTTTTTTTTAGATATTTGGTTTCCCCCTTGGAGAAACATTTATTAGGCTGTCCTTAATGTCTACTGTACATAAAATACATTTGTACAGTTGCCCCTGAGTACAAACACATGTTTTCGCATACAGCACTGGTATTTAGAAGTTAAACTAGACCCCTCCAGTTGGAGCAGGAGATACGGCAGAAAACAGCGTACTTCTGTGTGCACCCGTGTCTGACTTGGACGTGGCTGTACGGAGAAGCCCTTACTGTACATTGCCTGCGTGAGTCTGCCCAATCCTCTCCTAGTCCCCTCCCCGTTCCCTCCCCGAAATCATAGGCTGTATTAAGTGCCGTTTGCACTTGAAGATGACTTGGACATGGCTGCGCAGAGTGATTTTTTGCGAACAATACGTACAAAACCGGCAAATACGTTCCTGAATGACTCATGCCCTACCAATGTTAAGTGCATTCCTGGCTAAGAAGGTTATCGCCATCCCATCATAAAGCATTTTTTAAATGTACACAGATTTTTAAATATTTTTAAACTTTTTTTCTTTTTAAATTTATCTATTTTTTTTAATAGTGTCATTATTTTTTAATAGTTGGACTGTTAGCCCTAATCTGGGCTTTCAGGTCTACGGCGCATGCTGGAGTCGATTAGCCAGCTCGCGCATGCCCATACAGAACAGACTAAAAACAATGTGATTTTAGCATATTTTAGGATTTTCCTAAAAAATCCAAAACCAAAACCAAAAACAAACGAGGGCAGATTTGCCAAAACCAAAACCAAAACACAAAGCTAATCCAGATCCAAAACCAAAACCAAAACCAGTTCACGGGGGTCAGTGACCATCTCTAGTAATAAGTTAAAACAATACATTTAATCAAAGAAAGAGACCCCTATCTGTAATATCAGCAGCATTTTAAACAAGTGTTACAAGCTATAACAAACATACCTGACAGTAAAGCAGTTAGGAGCTGGGTACTTTACCGCCCCAGTGGTCTCGGTAGTATGAACAGAGGGTTCTGAAGACCTCTTCCCATTATACCATAAGAGTAAAAGAGAAACACCACAATTTCAAGTAATCTTTCATTGAATAATATTCTCCCCGGACCGCGTTGACCACTTCATTAAATATTTTTTAAAAATACTTTTTTTTATCCATCATAATCCGAATCAACTAAAACACACAAAATTTCCTTAATCCTTTTGATGTGATTCAGGGCATGAGACAAATATAAACCAACACTGGACGTCATACGGTTTTGTTCACGGTCAGCACGTGATTCCGTGTGATCGGCTAATATCTAATCATGTTCCGCCCTCTTTGTCCTTGAAGACCCCTCTGTTTTCAGGTATTGCAAAGTGTCACAGATGCAATTAAAGGTTTAATTTTCCACTGCTATTGTTGACATAAAGGGCCCAATTCATATCCAAAACCCAACTAGGTGTAAAAAAAAAAAAAAAAAAGAATACGAAACTTGAGCATAATTCCGTGGATCTCGAGATGTGTTTTGATTTGAATCTTAAGCTCTGCCTAAATGTGCCGTACTGAAAAATGCATACCAGCAATAAAATGCAATAAGTTGAAATAAATGTCTACTAGCTCACTATGGCAGGAATATGCAACTCAAACTGGGAATGGTAAATTTATTATTACAAATTAAAAAATAGCACAAATACATAAATAACTGGAGTAACCACATGTGCAAAAGAGACCGATCTCAATAAAAACCAAATTTAAATTATCAAATGATTCACTGCATTATAAATAATTAAGTCCAGTGAAAAATCTTGCTTGTATCGATGTTATGATACTTTCATAGATGGTAAACGTAAACGTGCCGTATGGTAACAGACAGGACAGAATGCAGGATACGCACATATGTGCAATATAAAGTCACATAGAACACATTTTATAAAAAATATTTGAACAAACAAATGAACAACACATAATACTATAGTCACTAAAATAAATAATAATAATAATAATAATAATAATATATTTGCTTTTTTTAAAAGAAAGCAAACTTTTTTTATATTACATACATAAATTGGGATGTTCTTAATGTATACTGTACACACACAATGGGGCATATTCAATTGTCGGCGGAATGCCAAAAATCTTGCACTCCGCGCACTATTACCGTTATTACAGTAATGGTGCGCGGAAAAACATTATTACGGTAATTTTCTTGCTGGATTTCAGCTTGCAGCCACAAGCTGAAATCCAGCTAACTACTACTGTAATAACGGTAGTAGTTTTAACGCCGCGGAACCCAGCGACAATTGAATATGGCCCAATGTGTTTTTATAGGTATAATACACATGTTCTCTGCGCTGGAAAATCTGCATGTCCTTGGCTTGCCCGTGCTGTATATCGCCTATATTCATCCGTCCCTTCAAACCCACATTACGCCCTTGAAGCCGTAGGCAGTTGTAAGTGTCATTGCCTTCGGACATGAATCACATACAATTGCATTCATTGTCATAAGTCCTGCTCTTACCTATGCAAATTCACGCAAGATACAGCACGCAAATGGACTTACATTTGGATTTGAATAAGGCCCAAAATATCCAGTCCACACTTATGAGACCACTAGCTGTTAATTTGAGCGCTGTAGGATGTTAAAATGTAACTCCCACAAATCATTCATATTACTTTTGTTGTGTCATTGTCTAAATGAACAGGTAGAAAGCGCAAAGTGCATTACTTCATTCTTTGCAATGTCACGTTCCCCTAGGATGTGTGAAGACTGCACTGATTGGCACAGCGAAATGATATTGATTTCGGGAGGAGTATACGTTAACACAGCATGATTAGTTATTCCATAGGCACTGCGGGATATATTCAATAATGTGCCCACATTTATGCACTAATACTTGAAGGTGTTCACGGAAAAGCTTTGTTAGCTGCCAAAATGGGCAGATTTTTAGACCTCCTCAGAGGTAGGGGTAATCAGTGCTCAGTCACTAATATTAATGGGAGATACTTTTACACAAATTAAAGAGTAAGAGCATTAATAAAGACACATAAAAAAAAGTAATTGTCACAATACTGGAGTAAAATTTGGCGTTTTTTTTTTTAACCGGGCCAACTAGTGGGGAGTATGCCCGAGGAACCAGCATGGTCTGTCACACCAATTAGTGTTTGCGGCTCTATCGTCAGACTCGTCTTCAGTGCCATGGCCATGGAAACATAGCTCACACCCAGGCAAATATCTAGTAATAGAAACGGATACTAAGAATTAAATACTATATTGTTAGCGATAGGGGTAATTACAAACACAGCAATTATGGCTCTTTCGGGAAAATCATACTGCAGCGAATGTAAGAGTAACATCTAATATATCAGACATATACTGGTCTACCAGTGGCCATGCCCAGGTACTCCATCCAGACTTGCGCCAATAAGGCCGTGGCTTATCATCTGGCGCTGTCGGCAAGACAGTTTTCTTGATGCAAACATCCAAGTGAGTGAGGCATCTACCTTGTTGGATACTTTGGTGCTTAAAATTACTTTATTTGTCTTTAAAAGTACATGCAAATATTTATAGTAGTTTGAACAAAGAATGGGTATGGTAATATTTTAGCTGCCACCTTATGTAGGGGAATTGCTCTGCACACCCCCGGGTTTGCCACCTGATATATATTGAAGCAAGTATTTTACTAATATTTTATTCAGCATTTCATTACAAATGAATTTAGAAATAATATATGAAAATAACAATACAGAAGTGGGTATGTAAAATAATGCATGTGAATTATAGGCGGGATTGTCAGCCAAAGCTAATTATGCCAGTAGAACCCCATCATTGTCATAAAGGTCATAAAAAGATCAAAGTAAATGACACAGGCAACTGGTAGTGAACAATATAAAAGATATAGAACTGAATAGATCAATGGATAGTATTGTGTTGTCAATTTTTTTTGTTTCCATGGGAAATATAAACTGGGAAGATGGATAAGGGTGTAATTTACTGGGTCTCAGCTGTTTTGCAATCTCCTCCCTCTGATTTCACCTGAAGATCCTATAAGAGATACATAAAAAGTGAGAGTTACTTGGCTGAAGGCTGCAATAGATCATTACTCTCACTGCACAGCATATTAAACATACCTCCTCGCATGCAAGTCCCTGGCAGCAGAATAGGAGGCGTGGTCACATAACAATGGGGGCGTTGTCACATCATAATGGGGGTTTGGTTACGGCCCCAAGAGGGCTTCCTAGCGCTGCCTAGTGCAAGGCTGCCCATTAGCTATCTCTCTTCCCCAAACAATTCCCAGCCGCGGAAGAAACAGGTCCCCCGGGCAGAACTGCGGGACAGAGCCCTAAATGGGGGATTGTCCCGCTGAAATCGGAGGTATGTATTAAGACTTAAAAAAAATAGATTTATTAAATCACAATGTTGATGACTATCAGCACTCCCTTTATTATTTGACTCCTCGGAGTAAACCACTGGGTGAGGTAGAGTCACACTGTATCGGGCCAAGACGCTTAATTACGAGGGACATGAGGTACAAAGCTGAAGTTGATGGGTTGTAGATGTCAGGATTCCCAATATAAGACCACAGAGAGAGCGTAGTGAACGAAGTGGTTTTTATTAAACACCGATTACATGGGTTTCAGGATGCAGTACGGTAGGGTGTGGCCAAAAAATAGCAAGAGAACTCAGTAAACAACAGGTGCGACAGTCTGCGGAGCAAGGCAGTGAAGGTAGCGAACACATGATGTGATGGTCTGCAGGACTTTACCATGAAGTAGTGCAGACTGCTACTAGCAATCTGCAACAGGTTAGTCCTCTGACACTGGAGAGCTAAAAGCAGGTATTGGTGGTAATACTCTGCAGCAGGATAATGCTGAAAACCGCGGAGAGCTGAACAGTCACAGACAAGCCGAGTCAGGGTCACAGGAAGAGGTGCAAAAATGGAGGGACGAGCAGAGGTCAATACCAGATCAATCAGGATAAGGAAAAGCAACACAGGTAAAGGCAACAGATGATCTGGCAAAGGCTGCTGGGACAAGCAGGCTTTTATAGGCCAGAGACAGGTGTTAAGCATCCTGGAGTAAGGAGCCAGCTCTGGCAGGTAAGAGAGCAGTCTAAGTACCACAGTGGCCCTATTGATATATATATATATATATATATATATATATATATATATTTATATATATATAGATATATATATATATATACACACAAAGGTCCAACATAGTTCCTAGCAGACAGGAGTTGCAGGATGCAGATCGTGACAGTAGATGGTGGAATTCTAAGGGACAAACCTGACATTGATGTGTTGTAGATGGTAGAATCGCGAGTGATCACGCTGAAGTTGATGCGTGGTAGAAAATAGACTTATGAGGGATGAAGCTGAAGTTCATAAAAAGGCAAAAAAACAAGACTCTTTGAAGTACTAACAGAGAAATGCAAATCCAACCTTGCTTGTGCAAAGCTTGGTAAGTGAGGGCTTTATAAAGACTACATACATATGAGGTACCTGAGCCCTGATTGTCTTGACATTTAGCAGAGTCTGCAGGAAATTTTGTATAAGAGTGCTGCAGTTGTCAGTATTGACAGTGCACTGCCACCTGTCTTCCGTATGTGGTATTGCAGCAGATGCTCACACACTGTATACTTTACAGAGCCCATTCGCTGGCAGCCCAGTATACAATACAGAGCTCATTCCCCGGTGTCCCAGCATACAAACAAACAATGCAAAAGTCAGTTTCCTTTAGTCCAAGTGCACAATATACAGTCTGTTTCCTGATGGACTTGTGTACAATAGGGTCCATTAATACAAGGGCCATGTACAATGAGCCCTTGGACTGTGACCAGCTCACCTGAGAGCTTTCTCCTTGGTCATCCACCCCGAGATAGGGTCTATTACTTTATGGCCCAGTGTACAGTGGACAATACACAGTCCATTCCACAGAGAGAGGGCACCAAGGCACCATTAGCACATAGGTAGCCTATGGGCTGATACCGGCTCCGTATGTTCGGCTAAACTCCAAAAGCTGGTCGGAACTCAGTGGAACACAGGGAAATAGATGCTATATTTAGTTTCTTGTCTTGCACTGATCTCCGCTGTTGCAGATCAGTATATGAGAAGAAGTGGAGCTGCTACCAGCCTGTTGGCTTTAAACAGCCCTGTGACCCTAGGTGGGCACTCAGGTTGCCCTTCATCACCCCTCCTTAACAGGAGAGTGAACCAAGAGCAGCATGATGTGCACCGTTATACATAGGGAAAGCAGCTGTGCCTGGGTAGCTGCGCTCCTGTCTATGTTTCAGTTCAGCCGTGTCCTAGTATTTGAAATTTTGGTTCATCAGATCTCTAAATTAGGAGAAAATAAAGTTAATGATTTCATTATGGAAAACGGGGACTGTACCAAGTAGACTGAGACACAGGGGAACCTGAGAAGTCCTGGCATGTTCATTTTGTTTTCCTAACCGGACAGCAGGGGTATGCTGGCACTATAGGATTAAATGTAGAAATACTATTACTACTACCGAATAATAATCTACCATTTATACAACAAATATTATACATCTATACGCTGGGGAATTTTATGAGTATCAGAGCATAGGATTGCATCAATAAAGAGTAACCAACAAGCATTGGATTATAGTGACCTTGACGGAAATCCCAAAATCCAAGGCAGGCCTAACCAACGTGTGGCTCTCCAGGGATTTGTAAAACTACAACTCCCAGCATGCCCTGCTAGCTGTAGGCAGGCTACCAGCAGGAAACGTATGCTGGGACTTGTAGTTTCACCCACGCCTGGAGAGCCGCAGATTGGCCAGGCCTGGTGTGAGTACTGAACTGCAGCTGTTTCCTTAGACCACTGAATTTGGAGAATTAGTTCCCAGTAACAGCAAATACTCACATATTACTTACTATTGCCAGATCCAGCACATTGTCGTATGTTGCACACGGGTCTTGTCTGTCAATGGATGACTCTAAATTTATTGCAATAAAGAGTATATAGAACCAGAAATCAAGTTATATATATTATTTCATCAAACTCCAGTACTCCGTCTTTAAACTTCCAGCCTAAAACACAGTCCAAGGGTGGCTTTATAAAGATATTGACTAACAATTTAAGTAATATATTATTAAGCAATTTTGTGGCGAGAGTTGGTAAGTGAGGATAGTGTTATGAATGACACAAGCCAGCTTTAGCATTGTTTTGTAGTGGCATAGGAATGTCAAAGCTGATTTGTTTAATTACAAAGTGACCAGATTCAATTTCATACTAATTATCATTAGCGGAATCATTAACTGCGGAATCAGTGGCGCTATATAAATAAATGATGATGATGATGATGATCATGTATCTCTGAACTACTTTCCTGCAGTGACCCATTTAACGAACAACTGGACACTTAAATAAGGATGTTATCCGAAACAATTAATAGATTTGTATCAGTTTTACTCCAAATATACTTTATTAAAGGATTTGGTTACTTTGACGGTCATGTTTTATAATTAAATGTAACAGAACTGCATAGTCTATTTTGTAAACAGTAATGTCTTCCAAGTTTAAACCATTGGTTAGATACACCATTTAGTTGAGTATCTAACAGTTCCTCAACCTGATAAAAATGAGTCTTGTACAGGATGAAGCTGTTGGAAGACTAAAAAAAAAGGTCAGTGGACTTAAACAGTAGACTTACCTTCTCTTACAGAGCAAAGCCACCTCCTGGACAGGAGGTAGGTTACACTAATGATCGATACTGTTCCTAATATTGTCCCACAGATGATACCCGTTATAACAGCAGCATGTGAATCAGGGGAGTATTCAGAAGCATCTACGATAGAGGATATGCAACACAGGTGTATTTGTGTATTGTAATAGCGCCCACGCTAACGAGCGCAGGTTTCAGCCTGCGCTGAATATACCACTTGCACCACAGAAGCTGTGTTGAGAGTGTTAATTGTTTTCTGCATTGTACTGTGATACCATGTACATGTCTTGTTGGTTTCCCTTTGTATGGCCCTGCAGACCTCAAATAATAATAATAATAATAATAATAATAATAATAATAATAAAAAATAAAAGGATTACATAGAATCACATTAGAGGATCTCTTTTACCTACTTCAGCAGTCAGTGCATACTTAGGTTTGCATAATATTTTGAACTAAACGCCAAGGGAGGTAGTGAATTGTCAGCAAGTTGTTTTTTTTTGACCGCGTTAAGTCATTTTAACGCTGTTTTTTATCATTTTCGAGCAGGTTAACTTTACCCGCAATTCAATTCCATTTTTACGCTCATTTTTTTCCATGAAACGGTCCTCTTGCGCTCCAGTAGAGAGTCTATTGAAGGTATAGGGGGATATTCAATTGTCGGCGCAGCGTAAGAAAAAAAAAAATCTCCCGCGGGTTTTTGACAGCAATGGCGACCGTTTTTATTTAGCGCAGCGGGAAAACTTGTGCAATTCAATTGAAAAAGAGTTAACACTGCCCCCGCACGTTAAAAATTGTGTTTGCAAAATTTTAGGAGAGTGAAGGGGAGTTTTAACGCGGTCATGTATAACACAAAAAAAAGGTTTTGCATACATTTCCATACATTAGATTGCATTACACATTGATAATATCTACATTACAGTACTTTCTTTAGCATTTTTTTAATTGAACTTTTACCATAAAATCATCTATACATGTCAAAACACATTACTACATTCATATTTGTACCAAAAACATACATAAATATAATTAATTAGTGTTTTTTTATGTTTATTTAATTTCATTATTTTTTCACAAGAAAATCTACTTACACAAGTTAGGTATTAGTGATAAACATAAGTTTAACTTTTTTTCCACATTATTACACGATTTCAAATACTTTTCAGAGGTTTTTTTATTTTTAACACACCCCAAGGAGGTGCGAGATAAAACAGCTTATTTTCCTGTTTAACGCGCCGCGTTAAAAAACAATTGAACAGCCTTTAACGCAGCTGCCTATACTTTCAATAGACCTTCTACTGGAGCGCGAGAGGACCGTTTCATGGAAATAAAATGAGCTGTAAAAATGGAATTGAATTGCGGGTAAAGTTAACCCGCTCAAAAATAATAAAAAAAACATTAACGCAGTCAAAAAAAACCTCACTGACAATTGAATACCCCCTCAAGTCTCTTGTCCTGTGTATGAACTATAGGCCATCACTAAGATACTCTCTATATGTACAGTGTGCACCTAGTAGGGTATATTCTAAATATGTAAATGTTCAATGTTGGTGTAATTCTCTAAAAACATAATTACTCACGTAATACAGTCAGAGAATAGAGGTCACTGGTGCTTTTACTGATCAGATTCTCAGCCTCACACAGATAATCTCCTGCGTCGCCCCGTTCAATTTTGGAGAACGTGATGGTCCTGTTATCCGACGATATATTGGCTTGACATTGGAGAATGGGACAAGGCCTTCTCCATATTATCCTATCAGCATTATCTGAGACACAGGTTAAGTTGACTGCATCGTATTCCTGGATATGAGCCTGAGAAGCTGTAATTACTGGTTTATTGACCCGTTCTGTGGAGAAAACACATGATTAGATTTTGCAAAACACACAAAAGAGCAAAATTAAAGATACACAGTAGCAAAAGCATCAGATGATTATTATTTGTTAGGGAGGTAGTGTCCCAGCTTTTATTGGTTATCTATTACTGTAACATCTGAAAATGAATCCATTGTATGGAGGTAACCTATCAAGATATTGTGGAACAGCATCTAACAGGCAGGGAGTAATGGCACTTACAGTTCTCCATCAGCTGGTGGATCATTGGGGTGAAACATTTTCTAAACTGCAGGTTTGAAAAAGTGGAGATGTTGCCTATCACAACCAATCAGATTCTAGTTATCATTTATTTAGCACATTCTACAAAATGACAGCTTGAATCTGATTGGGTGCTCTAGGCAACATCTCCACTTTTTCAAACCCGCAGAGTAGTAATTATACCCCATTGTCTCAGTTAACCATATCTAATATACAATACACAGAAAACTCTGGAGTCCAGGCAAATCATAAAAGTCAAAGCAATACTCACCATAGACAGTCAGGTTTACAAAGGCGTCCTCTGCTCGTTTATCTGTCTGTACCCTCGCTATGTAATTACCTTGGTCTATGATAAGAAGATCTGAGATCAGCAATGACCCATTGGGGAAAGTACTGATGCGAGACATGAACTGAGGTCCGGTAAGCAGTGGGGAACTATCGAAAGGAATATATGTGAGAATATGGTAATGGGAGCTTGTGTCCGGTCCTTTAAACCAGGAGAAGTGTAGAATTCTACCAGTTATTCCGGTAATACTGAGGGTGACGGATCCCGGGGTCACTGCATAGGGAGGGATCAGCTGAATATCAATCAGTCCACTGGTCAGGTCTATCCATGGACTGAGGAGAACTAAAAGAGAGAAACTGAGGTCACGATCCACCATAGATAGACAGCATCTCCTGGAGCTGGTACTGACTGAGGCAATTATATTGTTATTATACTACAAGAGAGCAGGGAAATTGATCTATCATCATGTTTTCCCACTGTGGGAGTAAACCGGAAGAAGCACACACAAACACGGGAACAGCATGCAAACTCCATCGACAGATGATTGGATCATCACAGTCCCAGAGCAGCAATGCTAGCCTTTGTGCACCTGTACTGTTATATATAATATAATGGAACTTGCTACAGTGCTTCCCCAATTCCTAGCAGTAGTAGGTACCAGTGTTGTGGGGGGTATTGCGGTGTCTTCTCATTTAGGGTAAATGAGACACCCCAAAGTTGGTCCAGCACTTGGTATAAAACACATTACAAAAATATATTTATTTATTGTTTTCAAAAAATGCTAATTTTTGTCTTTTCAGACTGTGATCTATTTCATATGAACAACTTAGACTTAGTCTTACTATTGCAGGCTACGACATGCACAAGCTGGTTTGCATTTTATACGGCCTCTTCCTTGTAAGAATACAGAGTAACAAGCAAAGAAACAGACAAGTACAGAACGTTTCCTACGTTACCTGTTATCATCCATCTCCACATTGTTAGCCCTCCGGCCGCAGTGTCTGTCCCGCAGGACGTGGTGTCTTCTGATAACGTCTAAGAAATAGGGAAGTTTATTCCCAATCACGGCTTCACTTTTGTCACAGTTCCAGAGGAGAGATCAGTTGCTAACGACACTTCCTCACATGAGGACTATAGTATCAATGTGGGGTCATTGCATTTACTGCCCATTAACAAATTTCCCTGCCACTCTGTTGGCTTTTTGGGTGAAGTTAGCATCATACAGTCCTCTATGCGGCTTATGCAGAGTTTGACGTAGTTTTGGAGAGGTGGAATGAGGGGGTATTGGGCGGGCAAGCTGAGGACAGTAAGGGCTTGTTCATATAATTGTGACTGAGGTAGATATGGATGCATATGCACCTGTACTGGAAAGATGGTACAACAAGACGCACTGACGATGACGGAAATTGGCAGCACTCCCTGACCGCTTAGGATTGGCTGGTTGTGCCTTGACCCCTCCCACTTAATTCATTAGTGTTCCTGATATAGTATATGACGTGGTGATCATATATTCACATTACTTAATTGATGTTTCCGACTGCGGCAGGAAAGAAAATTCCCATTTGATACTTAAAAGATGAAAACGACCATGGCCTTATCTCTGAGGAGTTTGTATGTTCTCCCTGTGTTTGCGTGGGTTTCCTCTGGGTGCTTCGGTTTCTTCCCACACTTCAAAAACATACAAGTAGGTTAATTGGCTGCTATCAAAAATTGACCCTAGTCTCTCTCTCTCTCTCTGTCTTTGTGTGTGTATGTTAGGGAATTTAGACTGTAAACTCCATGGGGCAGGGACCGATGTGAGTGAGTTCTCTGTACAGCGCTGCAGAATCAGTGGTGATATATAAATAGATGATAAGGAAGTGACTGTTTTTTCATGTAGCAGACAAATATAAATTTCAGTGTACAAATAAGCTATCAAGTATTTGTGTGCTACATGAAAAAAATAGTATTTAACTTATGTGCAAAACAGGAAAAACTAATTTTCACTCCTTGCATTGTAACATGGTTTTGTCCAGGAGACTTAAATAAGAAACTTCTTAATTTAAGTTCCTTAATGAATCAGGCCCCCAATGTTTAAATTTCATTAAATGTAATTTGTACATATAATCCGGAATACTGGGAGATCTCCCTGACTCCTGGGAGAGAAGACTAACCTCCCGGAATTGCGGTGCTCCGATCTGAATGAGACTGCTCATGCCGGCGTGATGACGTGACCTGATCATACCTCCCGGAAGAGGCCAGCCAACATGGAGCATGGAGCTTCGCCCAGGACTCCCACAGCAATGAGGTGAGGCAGTGAGCTGAGTGGCTTTAATCGGTGAGTAAGTGAGAGGAAAGGCAGTGTGCGGGCTGGATCATAATTAAGGGGTAAGTTGGACAAAAGCACAATAATATAAATACAGTGTTATTTATATTTTTGGGCTTTTGTTTTACTTATACCATAATGATATCAAAGTGACCAAGCCTGCACATTTGGTCACTTTTATACTATTATACTTCATTTTGCAGCAAAATGATCTAAGTAACAGTTAAATTAGCAGGACACGCCCACAATTTTTTTTAGGTTCTCCCTGAAATTCATTTTCAAAAGTTGGCAAGTATGTTCTAGAAACGCTGTGATGTCCTGCATCTTTGTTTTTAGATGCAGGAAATGTAGCAGCACGTTTTAAATTAAACCTTCCTGTCTCCAAGTGAAACCTCACACACCAAAAGGCCTGATTAGCATTAGACCTTTTTGTTCCAACAGTTGCATAATACACATTCCCAAAGACAGGTTTAAACTTCTAACAAGTCATTTGCCCACATCACAATACACAGCAGACTTTCTAAACAAAGGCCCATTGTATCAGATATATATGTCAGAAATAAGGTATTTCCTTTAGCAAGGGTAAACAGGAAAAACAAATTTCTAACCTGGTCTCAGAGATAATGATTTCCTATCTCACAATATACACAATATCAAAAATAAGTGCATTGGCAATTATATAAATAAGCGGCCTGCGCTATTTCCTTTAAATAAATTTATACCAGAAGTTATTTATCAGTGATCCAGTCACAGTGTCCCTATAGTAAAAAGTTGCAGGTGTTATAGCTGCTTTTCACAGCATGGGGCCTGGTATATATCTGTTTACATTAATTTATTACTTTTATTAGTTGTACAACTAAACATATATGACTAGTGTTAGGCATTTGAGCTTAATTCTTTTCCTCTGATTGTTTATTGACACAATAAACAAAACATAAGAGACTGGGTTTCATGTGTGGGAAAAGATATGGTAGTCTCACAAATAATACAGATTAACAGACAGTTTTAAACATTAAATATAATAAAAATTTACAAAGAAACCAGGACCCAAATATCCAATAGGCTGACTGAGCTGCAGCCTAGGGCATAAGGCTTTATATAGACATATTTGCCAACTTTTCCTCGTTGGCTTCAGGGAGATCCCGGGGAAGGTGGGCGTGTGGGGGTGGGGCTTAACAAATTGCACCATATTGGCCCCACCCCCTAAACTAATGGCACAATTACAGCAGGAGGCAGGGCTAAGATGATGCAATATTTCCGTCATTAAGCCCCGCCCCCACCACTTATCGATTGCAGGGGAGTGAACCGGGAGGTTGCCCTGCTCTCCCAGGTCTCCCAGAAATGCGGGAGTCTCCTGGACATTCCGGGAGAGTAGGCAACTATGCGTTAAAGAAAAGCAGCTAATGAATCTCTAGAGACTGAAGTGTCTTTTACATTTCTGTCTCCATTACTGAAGTCATCTTGTCTTACCTGTCAGTCTTTGATTAAGTCTTGGTCTCCATGAAAATGGCCACCTCCATAGGAATCAATACATGGACATAGGACACAATTTCTGAACTGTGTCATCATGCCGCAGATGACGAAGCCAACCACGTCTTGTACTGGCTCAGCATCAGGGAGAATGCCAGACTCTTCAGGGAGTGAGGGAGATCACCCCTATTTCAGGGAGTCTCCCTGACACTCAGGGAGAGTTGGCAAGTATGTTCTAGAATTTCACAGATAAATGTAAATATCATTAGCTTTGCAATGCATGTAAATTTATGTTTTGGTAAGCAGGGTACATCCTGATTCTAAAAATAGCCTGTGTCCATATCTGTATAAATGCACTGACTTGTACACTGAAATGTATCTTCTGATTTCAACTGACCTGATCACTGGGACATTTAACCAGTGAGAGCAAATAAACATCTTGCTTCAAGACCTGCTTGAAAACATCTTCAATATTGCTGTATTCCTGTGATCTGCAGATTAGACCCAAAATCTAATCCGTTCTCCGACTGTCTGAGGTTTTTGACCCAAGCTTTTCCAGTACCACCGCTCTGCCTGTTACCCATGAAGCCCTGGTTAGTGTGATAGGCCTGGGGGGATCCATCCACAGCAACCCTGATCTATTGTGAGAGGTCAGGAGTACCAGCCCGGGTACACCAACAACGAGGAACGCTAGCAGCGTCAGTTACCCAGAAGGAACGTGGTTCTGAGTGCCATAGAAGGAACTCAGAGGTGGCAGCAGGCTCCTCCCACTGCGGCAGGAGGGGCGTATTCAGAATAACGAAAGGGGACGGAGGCAAAGTAAGCCCAGCCGGTTCCCAGCAACAACAGACGGGGTGGCATAGCCGGTCCATCCTGTCACAGACACGTTCATTGCAGATATTGTAAATAAGTACACTATTCTTCATTAAGGGAACATGCGATGAGAGAAGGCATGCAATTCACAATTAGGAAAAATTATGCAAGGAGTGCGTTTACACATATCTCATCATGTGATATATATATATATAGTGTGTTTTTGTCATTACTTTTACTTTCTCACGCCGAAACATGATGGCTTTGCAGATTTATTATCAATCCCAGTCAAGCAGTCGCTGTGAGAAGGGGAAATTAGGAAACACTTCTTTAGTACAACACTTGCTGTGGGACTTTCCTATGCAAATCTCTTCTCTTCCTGAGAACTAACCATTTGTGTGTCAGAGACCTAGCAAAACACTATCACCCAATGGGCCGGGTAAGCCACTAGATTTTGATACACATCAGTTTAGGCTTTCATTCCTGTGACTGCATCCTGAATGTCTGGATTAATAAACTGGTGCTGTGCGCTGTAACTCGTAGCGATTAATAAACTGGTGCTGTGCGCTGTAACTCGTAGCGATTAATAAACTGGTGCTGTGCGCTGTAACTCGTAGCGATTAATAAACTGGTGCGGTGCGCTGTAACTCGTAGCGATTAATAAACTGGTGCTGTGCGCTATAACTCGTAGCGATTAATAAACTGGTGCGGTGCGCTGTAACTCGTAGCGATTAACAAACTGGTGCTGTGCGCTGTAACGCGCAGTGATTAATAAACTGGTGCTGTGCGCTGTAACTCATAGCGATTAATAAACTGGTGCTGTGCACTGTAACTCGTAGCGATTAATAAACTGGTGCTGTGCGCTGTAACTCATAGCAATTAATAAACCGGTGCTGTGCGCTATAACTCGTAGCGATTCATAAACTGGTGTTGTGTGCTGTAACTCGTAGCGATTAATAAACCGGTGCTGTGCACTGTAACGCGCAGTGATTAATAAACTGGTGCTGTGCGCTGTAACTCATAGCAATTAATAAACCGGTGCTGTGCGCTATAACTCGTAGCGATTAACAAACCGGTGCTGTGCGCTGTAACTTGTAGCGATTAACAAACTGGTGCTGTGCGCTGTAACTTGTAGCGATTAACAAACTGGTGTTGTGCGCTGTAACTCGTAGCGATTAACAAACCGGTGCTGTGCACTGTAACGCGTAGCGATTAACAAACTGGTGCTGTGCGCTGTAACGCGCAGTGATTAATAAACTGGTGCTGTGCGCTGTAACTCCTAGCGATTAATAAACCGGTGCTGTGCGCTGTAACTCCTAGCGATTAACAAAGTGGTGCTGTGCGCTGTAACTCGTAGCGATTAACAAACTGGTGCTGTGCGCTGTAACTCGTAGCGATTAACAAACTGGTGTTGTGCGCTGTAACTCGTAGCGATTAATAAACCGGTGCTGTGCGCTGTAACTCGTAGCGATTAACAAACTGGTGTTGTGCGCTGTAACTCGTAGCGATTAATAAACCGGTGCGGTGCGCTGTAACTCGTAGCGATTAACAAAGTGGTGCTGTGCGCTGTAACTCGTAGCGATTAACAAAGTGGTGCTGTGCGCTGTAACTCGTAGCGATTAACAAACCGGTGCTGTGCGCTGTAACTCGTAGCGATTAACAAACCGGTGCTGTGCGCTGTAACTCGTAGCGATTAACAAAGTGGTGCTGTGCGCTGTAACTCGTAGCGATTAACAAACTGGTGCTGTGCGCTGTAACTCGTAGCGATTAACAAACTGGTGCTGTGCGCTGTAACTCGTAGCGATTAACAAACTGGTGCTGTGCGCTGTAACTCATAGCGATTAATAAACTGGTGCTGTGCACTGTAACTCATAGCGATTAACAAACCGGTGCTGTGCACTGTAACTCATAGCGATTAACAAACTGGTGCTGTGCGCTGAAACGCGCAGTGATTAATAAACTGGTGCTGTGCGCTGTAACTCGTAGCGATTAACAAACCGGTGCTGTGCGCTGTAACTCGTAGCGATTAACAAACTGGTGCTGTGCGCTGTAACGCGCAGTGATTAATAAACCGGTGCTGTGCGCTGTAACTCATAGCGATTAACAAACTGGTGCTGTGCGCTGTAACTCATAGCGATTAACAAACTGGTGCTGTGCGCTGTAACTCGTAGCGATTAACAAAGTGGTGCTGTGCGCTGTAACTCGTAGCGATTAACAAACTGGTGCTGTGCGCTGTAATTAGTAGCGATTAACAAACTGGTGCTGTGCGCTGTAACTCATAGCGATTAATAAACTGGTGCTGTGCGTTGTAACTCGTAGCGATTAACAAACCGGTGCTGTGCGCTGTAACGCGCAGTGATTAATAAACTGGTGCTGTGCGCTGTAACTCATAGCGATTAATAAACTGGTGCTGTGCACTGTAACTCGTAGCGATTAATAAACTGGTGTTGTGCGCTGTAACGCGCAGTGATTAATAAACTGGTGCTGTGCGCTGTAACTCATAGCAATTAATAAACCGGTGCTGTGCGCTATAACTCATAGCGATTCATAAACTGGTGTTGTGTGCTGTAACTCGTAGCGATTAATAAACTGGTGCTGTGCGCTGTAACTCATAGCAATTAATAAACCGGTGCTGTGCGCTATAACTCGTAGCGATTAACAAACCGGTGCTGTGCGCTGTAACTCGTAGCGATTAACAAACTGGTGTTGTGCGCTGTAACTTGTAGCGATTAACAAACTGGTGCTGTGCGCTGTAACTCATAGCAATTAATAAACCGGTGCTGTGCGCTATAACTCGTAGCGATTAACAAACCGGTGCTGTGCGCTGTAACTCGTAGCGATTAACAAACTGGTGCTGTGCGCTGTAACTCGTAGCGATTAACAAACTGGTGTTGTGCGCTGTAACTCGTAGCGATTAACAAACCGGTGCTGTGCGCTGTAACTCGTAGCGATTAACAAACTGGTGCTGTGCGCTGTAACGCGCAGTGATTAATAAACCGGTGCTGTGCGCTGTAACTCGTAGCAATTAACAAACTGGTGCTGTGCGCTGTAACGCGCAGTGATTAATAAACTGGTGCTGTGCGCTGTAACTCGTAGCGATTCATAAACTGGTGTTGTGTGCTGTAACTCCTAGCGATTAATAAACCGGTGCTGTGCGCTGTAACTTGTAGCGATTAACAAACCGGTGCTGTGCGCTGTAACTCGTAGCGATTAACAAACTGGTGTTGTGCGCTGTAACTCGTAGCGATTAACAAACTGGTGTTGTGCGCTGTAACTCGTAGCGATTAATAAACCGGTGCTGTGCGCTGTAACTCGTAGCGATTAACAAACTGGTGCTGTGCGCTGTAACTCGTAGCGATTAACAAACTGGTGCTGTGCGCTGTAACTCGTAGCGATTAACAAACTGGTGCTGTGCGCTGTAACTCGTAGCGATTAACAAACTGGTGCTGTGCGCTGTAAATCGTAGCGAACAATTAAACATTTTCCGAACTGCATTAGATAAATAACAGCTATTAAATGATTGATTGTTCTGGGTTACAGCACATTAGTTTCTTCAGAAGAACAAATGTTTCCCTGGACCGTAGGGTTCTAGATGGTCGAATAAGCGAGAAGACCCAGTAGAGTATTTTCTTAATGAGTTCCCCTCGGCAGTAAGCGACAGCAATCCTGAATCATTTGACCAGTAATAGACCAGTACACAATGTTGTACTATTTGACCAGTAATATACTTTATTTAGTAATAATGCAATTGCACTAGAGCGTTGCACCATTTGAGTACAGAGTCTTTTCCGGACCCCAAATAGCCAGCATAATTATCATTATCAGGTTCGGCTGAATCTCCTCCTTTGACTCTACTCCAAATGCCTGATGGAATTCTACAGCGGATAGACAGCATTTCCTGCACTACTTCCTGCACAGATTGCTAATCCAACTACAGAGGTTGTACTGACCATTTATGCAAATTAAATATTATAACTGATACTAGTACTTGCCACACAGCACCCAATAATTCATTTGTGTTTTATATTAACTTAAAACTATCACATGATATTCAGATATGTGAACAGCTATACTGCAAATTTAGTAAAATAAAAATATTTATAATCCATACTTACATTAGCGGTGTATAATGCTGCTAAATTACTAGTGGTCCCTCCTATTTTTAGGGGATGCCTTCTGTCAATTGGTTACTTAAGTCTACATGATCAAGCATAAATCTGCATATAATGGGTTACTAACACCAATATTACACAATGCACAAAATTAAACACTTGTTAATGTATTATAAAATATGTTTTGTTCAACAAATTAAGGTTCCTCTGTTACAAATCACTTCTCTAAAGTGCCACAAAATTTAGTTTTGTTGATTTTTTTTGTTAACAAAATCAATATTGTGACTTGCAAAATAGAATTATTTTTAGTACAAACCACCAAAACGGTAAGGAAACACTACACAATCATCATCACATTGCACCCTGGAACCTCTACCAAATTCTAAAAACCAGGAGCGGATCTCCTACCATTCCTTTTCGTCAGCAAGAGAATCTCACCAACACAAGAGCTGACAGTCTAACCCACTTTATTCAATTGTCCGATTAGAAGTATAGATTGAACCAGAAGGGTGACAGGTATAGTAAAAGATAAAAAAAAATGAAACTATTAGATGACCAGTCGATAAGGGAGAGGCTATAGTCATCCTTAATTAATGTTATGTTGTGTATTGTTAGCTCGATAATGGGGTTGTCTATGGCCCTCTCGACCATGATACTACTGTGACCTTTAAGACTAAAATAGACGAGATGACCAACATTGGGTTAGATACAAACACCAACCATTTATTACCTAAAGATTTAATAACATGAAGTTTATCCTGAGGAACAGATGACAGATCCTATACTTAACACGGTCATGACAATGAAACCAACGTAAAAATAAAACAGGTGCCAATCCACAAGCAATTCTTATTTCTGCAGAGCTGTCCAAGGCCGAGGAGGGGGAGGGGCTTGGTGATTTGGGGCAGAGCTTCACTGCTCAGGGGTGGGGTTTCAGCAGATCAGAACGTAGTCTGAGTGGGTTGGGGGTGTGGCCTAAAATGTCCCGATTTCCAACTCAATATGTAAGACAATGGCTGACAGTAAATACCATGAAAGGTAACATTGACAAACTAAAAGGGATGGGTTATTGTGCTGCCAACCATTTACTTCCTCAGAGAGTTAGTAAAAACTGGAAATCTAGGTGTGAATAAAATAATAGTGCACTAGCATCCCGGCGTGTCAAAGAATGGTGACGTAATTAATGTAGTCTTGTCCATCCAGCTCGTTGTACACACCCTCTGACTGAAACTGAAGACACTATAAGACATAAGTAAAAAAAATATTGTAAGTTTTGCTGTTTACATTTGCTCAAACCTCAGCATATATAAAACACTATAACGATCTGTGTATTTTGCAGACATGCACTTAAATAAAAGTATAGTTGCAGATTTATGGAGAGGAGGTTGTGCTATGTGCTCTGCAGGATACTAATTGCATTTTTGTTGAATGGTTTCCTTTTCCATATATAACATTAACATGTAGTATCACCTGCAGTATAGCATGAAGGAGGATATACATTACACAGATCAGGTTCAGGGAGTGTCTAACTGAATTAATGTATAATACAGAGAGTTACTCATAGCACTGATCTGTATGGATGTTTCTGGAGCACACATCATACGGAGCTTCCTGGATAACAGTGCCCCCACTAGGAGATTGCCTATTATTGCACCCTAAACTTCTACAGATACATATTGGGCAATGGAATGTCTGTGTAATATCCATTACAATGTGTTCTTAGCACTATGGGTGCAATGTTTCTAGCAATGGTTTTTCTGTTCAGTTTGTCTGACAGAAAGGTCTGGAGCTAGCATTGGGCAATCGGTGTTTTGTTATGATAAATTGGTTCTTGATGCAATGATGCAACATTGGGGATTGTTCAATTTTGCTGACAAAGGGGCCATGAACTAAATAATAATGAGAACTGAATTCTGGTATACTCAGAGGTGGGAGTTCCAACACTGCTACTCTGTCTAGGGCCCCATTTGATCTAAATCCTGCTCTTAGTTTCAGGAATTATTATTATTATTAATTTTTATTTATAGGGCGCCACTAGGTATCCGTAGCGCCGTACAGGGACAAACAAAGTACAATACAAGGTGAGACAGCACGATACAGTAAACAAAATGCACAGTAACTCCGAGATCTCAAAGCACAGCTAGAGGGGCGGGTGGAGGGGAGAGGGGAAGGTCCCGCATACGTCGGAGCCCAAGAGGGCACGGAGGGCAGGGAAACCCCCAGAGAGGAGAGGAGGGAGCAAGAGGGAATGGGGAGGAGGAGGGCAAGGTAGCTGGAGAGCAGAGTTAAAAGTGGTGAAGACAGGAGGAGAGATGACCCTGCTCGAAGGAGCGTACAATCTTAGGGGTGGGGTAGACAGACAGAGAGACACGAGGGAGGGAGAGAAGGAGGATAAGGGAAGGGGAGTGAAGGGAAAGAGGCAGAAGATCTGGTAGGGAGTTAAGTGGGAGACTGGAAGGCTTTAAGAAAAAGGTGGGTTTTTAGAGCCCGTTTGAAACTGGACAGATTAGGGCAGGTTCTGATAGAGGGAGGGAGCTTGTTCCAGTGGAGGGGGGCAGCGCGGGCGAAGTCTTGGATACGCGCATGGGAGGAGGTGATCAGGGGAGAAGAGAGGCGACGGTCATTGGCTGATCGGAGAGGGCGGGAAGGAGCATGAATAGAGAGGAGGGTGGAGATGTAGGGTGCAGTGGAGTTGGCGAGGGCCTTGTAAGTAAGAGTGAGAAGCTTGAAGAGGATTCTGAAGGGGAAGGGGAGCCAGTGAAGGGATAGGTAGAGGGGGGAGACAGACGCGGAGCGGCGAGAAAGGAAGATAAGCCTAGCGGCTGCGTTAAGAACAGATCGAAGGGGAGCGAGATGAGATTGGGGCAGGCCAGTAAGGAGGAGGTTGCAGTAGTCCAAGCGGGAGATGACTAGAAAGGACAATTTCACTTCAGAGTGGTCCTCAGACAAGGATTTTGCCTGCAACCGGGGTAAGGACATTGTTGACTGGCGTCCTGAAGATGAACTTCTCATTAACATGTAATATTTTTATACTATTTCCAGATCTCACAGAATTCCAAGCTGCCTCTTAATAACTAAGACCTTGCAATGAGTGTACTTTGTTCCTTATTATACCTAAGTTTGGGGTGCCTGGGTTTGGTTTGGCATCACCGGAGACAACGTGTGATGGCTGAAGCAGCCTCACCTAGTGGTTTGGTGAGTGTAGGTCTGTAGAAAGAGACTGATGCACCGGACAGGGCGATAATATGAGAAGAGAGTGGAGGAAGTGAGGATAAGAAGAGGATTGGGTTGAGGGCGTTCGAGTGTAGCTGTGTATTCTTACATATGGGTGCAAGTGTAACTCTTGTCCTAAGCAGGGTCTACACATACATTTCCAGAGGTCTTACCATGTATGAAGGGTCTTCTTTTGACTTCTGAGGCTAAAGAAAGAAAGATAATCATTAGCATCTACAAGTCCTTTACAATGTGATTGCTTTGAGAAGGGTTCTCCTCCCTCTTGCCTTAGGTGTCCTAACCATTTTTTCAAGGCATTCTGTATAGGATTAGGCCTCACTCTAGATCAGTGTTTCCCAAACCCAGTCCTCAGAATCCCTAACAGTGCAGGATTTCCAGGTGACAAGTGATATAATTATACCACCTGTGGATCTGTTAGTAATGATTACACCTGTGCTCCAGCAGGGAGATATGGAAAACCTGCACTGTTACGGATCCATGAGGACTGGGTTTGAGAAACACTGCTCTAGATGAACATACAACTCATTTAGATTATATAGAATAATTTTTTTCTGCACAGTAGTTTTTTTTTTTTTTGCCGCAATGAAAATCACATATCGCCTGAAGGTATCAAAAAAATATATCACTGATGTGTTTTCAATTCCATTTGTTATTAAAAAAAAATAACTTTTATATGTTGATATTTACATACATTTACAAAAAATATTCATTTAGTTTAATCATTAAACATTACTACATTAAAAAAAATAATTGAATGATTTTGTAATGTTAACATCATCTGTCATGTTCTTGCTAATAAAACATACCCCTGGCTGTAACTACTTTAAAGTGTAAGGCAGTGTAATGACAAGCCCTACCGCCAGTGAAAATGGGGGTCTTCACCCCTTCATAAATAGACCCAAGGGTGTAACAATCTCTTTTCAGGTTCAGCTATCTATTTAGATCTCACATGTTTATCCTGTCTAAAGTGACAAAGCCTTAAATAAAATAAAAAAATGTAAATAGTGTTTACTTAATTTTATTCTCGATGTGTGAAAAAAACAACAAAACCAGAATAGATCATATAATTAAAACTGATATACATTTCAAAAGTCTGAAACAAGGGTATACTAATGTATGGTATATGCAACTTTCACAACACCTATGACCACCGTAAACACAATAGTGCTTACAATATCTAAAAAGTTCTAGTGAGCCACAAACTCATATATGTTTTAAAGCACACACTCTAGATCATTGGAAAATAATCCTAAACTTTTTTTTTTACTACAAAAATAAAATTCCGTGTTCAATTCTGTGCAAAAAATTAAAATCTATAATAAAAAAAAAACCACTTACGGCAGAATCTCTCACACATACCTTATATAACAAACAGACAACCCACAAAATAGGAAAACTACACCATGTGAAGAAAGCGCATATGTACATGTGCAGGGGGAGAATATACATGTAAGACCTTCTCGCTTAAATGAGGACTTGTTTAAGGTGTTACTGGTGAGCGATGAGGTTATCTGGTGTAGGAAGTACAGTGGATTTCGGAGCTTTGGTCGATGGGACGGGTATCATGGGTGAGGGGGCTGAATTAGATGGTTGAGGCTTCGCAGATCCAGTCAAAATAAATCAGTGCTTGAGGGGATAAGACAAACCTTATCACACCGATGGTGAAGATGAAATCTCAATTTGTTTTTTTACACAACCCATAAAGGTGCAATGAAAAATGAGCAAAGATTCTTTACCGTAACAGCCAGCAATGTGCAGCGATCACAGTGATGATAATTGAATCGCCACCTATCGTTACTATTCTATTCCAAAACTAGATCCTTACAGCCATGAAGCCAGAAGTATCATGAAAGCATAAAAAGCTATTTATTGCAGCGAGAACACAATCCAGGTAATGCAAGGTAAACACTGACCAGGCCAGGCTTGGTAAATAAATAGACATCCTGGTGTGACATGATAACAAGTGAATGATAATGAAAACAACACAGCAGGTACAGGTAACTTAGCTATTATTATTATTATTATTATTATAATTAATTTTTATTTATAGGGCGCCACAAGGTGTCCGTGGCGCCGTACAGGGACAAAAACGAATTACAATACAAGGTGAGACAGCACAGTACAGTAAACATAAAGCACAGTAACTCAGTAAGCTCAATGCACAGCTAGTGAGGGCGGGGGGAGTATCCGCAAATGACGGGGCCCAAAAGGAGGGCGAGGAAGACAGGGAGACCCCAGAGGGGGGAGGAGGGCCCTCGAGGAGGAGGGCAAAGTAGCTGGACAGCAGAGTTAGAAGTGGTGGAAACAGGAGGAGAGATGGCCCTGCTCAGAGGAGCGTACAATCTAAGGGGAGGGGTGGACAGACGGAGAAACACAGGGGAGAGAGGGAGAGTAGAGGGACGGAGGCAGGGAAGGGGAAAGAAGGGGGAGAGGCAGAGGATAAGGTAGGTAGTTAAGTGGGAGACTGGAAGGCTGAATAAAGATTAACAGCGAGGACCAGGAATTCACAGTAACTGTAGATTAGCAGTATGTCCAGGAATAAGACAGATATCAGGTTAACATCCTGGTGACTATGTACAGTTGAGTAGTAAATGGTTGCTGAATAGCAGGTACAGACAAGAGCAAGGATTTCACAGGAACAGAATGTAGCAATACAGATAGTTTAAGGGACAAACAAACCAACAATGACCAGCAAGGTGCATGGGGAGAAACAGGCATAAATAATCAGTGACACAGGTGTGGTAATTAACAAGGAACAGAAGATTAACTCCTGCCAGTGAGGAGAAAATGTCCATGGTAGAACGGCAGCACCTCTGGTGGCATAGAGGTACTGCAGCCAGGTAAAAAACAATGGCAAAGACTTAACTCAGATTCCTAACACCTATAAGTATAGCAACAAAACTTGGGTTAGGTCCCCACCCCACTATTAGAAGAGGGAGACTACCTTAATAATTAGTCCACTGTGGGGGCAGGGAGTTATTTATTTTAATTATCTTTTTTTAATAAACTTTTTTTTATACCGTTTTGTTTCCCTGTTCCTTCTGTGGCTGAGCAGCACTGTTATTTTTCATAAAAGGTTCCCTTGCATAGGCAGGGGGTGACTGATCAGATTTGGTGGCTTCTGGAGTCAGCCCTGGCAACTTTGAACAGGAAACACTCCCAATATGATGTATTCCATGTTAATTAGCAGACATTCTTGGTTGCAGGGAAAGCCCAGAAGTTCTCTGCAAGCCATAAATTGCTGCAAATTAGTTTAGCTCACAAAATAATGTTAATATTACTGATGCAGCTTTATTATATTAATATTAAGTGTGAAAATCCCAATCACAGGAACAGAAGTGATAAAGGTGAAGGATGGGAATAAATGCCATAAATACAATATAAACACTATTTAGAACGGCATAGTGTAGCACAGAGAGAACCAACATACTACACTCATACCTCTTAGTAGACTGTTCCATGCTGGGGCTTGTGAGCTATAAAAGGAACACATATCCACGCAGTGTGAAGAAAGGACAGATCTATTCCATGCATCTATAGAAGAAAACCCCTTTCACATGTAGCCCGACACTCCAGCCCTGTCCTAGTCCAAAAATCTATTGATCTAGTGCTCGGTACCATCACCTCATAGATTACTTACCATTGGCTGATCCAGTACGTTGTCATATATGGCGTATGAATCTCGTATGACACTGGGGGAACCTAAAATGAAAACAAAATCATGTCAAATAACAATATATTATTATAAACAATTCCTAAAGAAGTAAATTCTACAAGTGAGTCCAAGGCTGGTGACCTACTGACGCTAAGAAAACACACGGAGCACAAGCCAAATGCGTATCACATGCAGTAGTGGTGACCAGCATTTGTGGTCGGAGTGGGGGTTAGTTCAGGTAATAGAGTAGGCAGCATCCAAAAAAATGTTGCTATAGTGCAAACGCTGCCTACTGCAAGTGCTAGTAGGCATGAGGTTTTATTCCCATACATACTTACATGGCTTTACCAGAGTTAAAAATTGCTAGTAAACATGATTTTCTAACCAGTGGGCAAGGGGCATTAGATACAACTTTACTGGGGAGGATTATTTGGTTTTGTGTAAATGCAGATTTATTTTACTTAGATCACTGTAGTGACCGTCTTCTTTATAGAATTTGTAAACACAAGTTGGATACATAGTTCATAATTCATTACGGAAACTGACCACCAGAGGTCCCCCTTTAATTACAATTGGATAGGGGGGTTTTAGTGCACGAGGTGGACATTTAAGACTTCTGGGGAATGATATTTGAGCACCCTGGCTATGATCTGTGCTGAGATTTTTTGAATTACTGTCCTGCATTGAAAGAGTTAAAGAACAACTAACCCTGTGAATGTGATTATGTTGATGATTGATTTGATGGATTGCGTCTCATTGGTGATTGACGGCCATTAGATATGGGGCTTTCCCCCTTTTTCATTTTAAATGTTTGGAGAAACTTACGTCTGGAGGGAGATGTCCTAAATTGGCTACCTCTAGTATACCTGGGATTGCTAGGAGGTGAGTAGGGTCCGTTCTGTGTTATTCTGTTTCCAGAGTAAAATGTAGACTCTCTCAAACACCAAGTTCTTTATCCAACAACCATCATACACCAAGTTCTTTATCTGAAAACCATTGTACACTAAGTTCTTTATGCGACAACCATCGTACACCAAGTTCTTTATGCGACAACCATCGTACACCAAGTTCTTTATGCGACAACCATCGTACACCAAGTTCTTTATCTGACAACCATCGTACACCAAGTTCTTTATCTGACAACCATCGTACACCAAGTTCTTTATCTGACAACCATCGTACACCAAGTTCTTTATCCGACAACCATCGTACACCAAGTTCTTTATCCGACAACCATCATACACCAAGTTCTTTACCCGACAACCATTGTACACCAAGTTCTTTATCCGACAAGCATCGTACACTAAGTTCTTTATGTGACAACCATCGTCCACCAAGTTCTTTATCCAACAACCATCATACACCAAGTTCTTTATCCAACAAGTATCGTACACCAAGTTCTTTATTCGACAACCATCACACACTAAGTTCTATATCCAACAACCATCGTACACCAAGTTGTTAATCCAACAACCATTGTACACCAAGTTCTTTATCCAACAAGTATCGTACACCAAGTTCTTTATCCGACAACCATCACACACTAAGTTCTATATCCAACAACCATCGTACACCAAGTTGTTTATCCAACAACCATCATACACCAAGTTCTTTATCCAACAAGTATCGTACACCAAGTTCTTTATCCGACAACCATCACACACTAAGTTCTATATCCAACAACCATCGTACACCAAGTTGTTTATCCGACAACCATCGTACACCAAGTTCTTTATCCGACAACCATTGTACACAAAGTTGTTTATCCGACAACAATCGTACACCAAGTTCTTTATCCGACAACCATCGTACACCAAGTTCTTTATCCGACAACCATCGTACACCAAGTTCTTTATCCGACAACCATCGTACACCAAGTTCTTTATCCGACAACCATCGTACACCAAGTTCTTTATCCGACAACCATCGTACACCAAGTTCTTTATCCGACAACCATCGTACACTAAGTTCTATATCCAACAACCATCGTACACCAAGTTGTTAATCCAACAACTATCGTACACCAAGTTCTTTATCCAACAAGTATCGTACACCAAGTTCTTTATCCGACAACCATCGTACATCAAGTTCTTTATCCGATAACCATCGTACACCAAGTTGTTTATCCGACAACCATCCTACACCAAGTTCTTTATCCGACAACCATTGTACACCAAGTTCTTTATCTGATGCCTGACCCTTGACTTAGGATGTAATATGGTCTACAGTTAATCTTAACTCTATTTGTAGTTTTAAAGACATTACATTTCACATGGACTAAAGCACCTAATGCCCAATCATTATCTATATACCTAATATTTGTTTACACACCAAATATGGACACCCCATTTAAAGTCAATTCCTATGTTCATGTCAAGAAGAGTTGTGTAGCTGGAACCTCTCTGCAGGTCTTATGCATTATTTAACACATGAGGCACCTCCTAAATTATTGCATTCTAACCTCGGTATTTGTGTTTTCTCCTCACCTGTCATCACCTCTCTGGCAGGAAAGACGCATCTCCTGTACAGTAGGAAGCTCACACTGATGATCAGTAAAATTGCCAGAATTGTCCCACTGATGAGTCCTGCTGTGATTGCAGTGTTGGTATGAGCAGAGTATTCAGAAGTATCTATGATGGAAGACAAACATTGAGTATATAACCGTTCTGTAGAACCCAAAGCTCCTGCATTCCAATTTGTTTATTTTTAATAAGCTTAACCAGAACATATATGAAATATAAGCTTTGGGTAGGGGGAACGTGTCATGAAAACCTAAGACGGTGGGCGCATATTTTGAGAGCTCTGCTTGGGCGATTTACAAATCTCACATCATCGAACTGCTGTCGTCAGTTTTGTATCCTAATTTAATAGAAATCTACGGGTTATACTTTGGGCTACCTGCTGTGCTAATCACCGTAGTGCCAGGATCGCTCCTTCCCCCAGGAGCCGAGTCCCGTGCCACCTCCATGGTGTGGGAGTTCCCAACATCAGGCCTGATCGGCTCTGGCCAACTCTACCACATCCTGAGTCCATCTGGGGTATCGGCTTCATGACAGATGTGCCCTGAGTGAGGATCAGACCAGCCAGCTTTTACTGTCCAACATAGTTGATGAGGTTGAAAAAAAAAAAAGACACCAGTCTATCAAATTCAACCTATTTTGATCTCCTGCAGGGGAGGGTTGGCTAACTTTAGCCCATGTTGCAAGACTCGATCAGTAGCCTATTAGGAACATTTTAAAGGGATAAAAATGCAGGTGACCCTGTGACCCAGCCCAAAGTAGCCCACTGTGGGACCAGCCCGGGGGGAAGATTCCCCCCTGACCCGCAGCCCAGCCAGCCTTTGATCTCCTGTGATCCCTCAAAGTGACTTAGTGTCTTCGGAGCACTATGACTGCTGGCCAGAAAAGCCCAAGGTCAAGGCTGGAAAGAGACCCAATATGCCCTTCAGAACTATCTGCCTAAACTACACCTCTGGCCTCTACCTGCCCCAAGGACTGAACGTTGGACCTCAGCCAGATCACTGCAGCACCTTCTGACCTCACAGAGACTCGCATTTACCACCCGGTTGGGAGCATAAGTAGAGGTTACTCCCAGCACAGGTGTACCACCTATTCAGCGCTTCTCCTTTATTCTTCAGATCCCATCTCATGACCTGGAGAGCCTGAGATTCTACTATGTTTAAAGGGTTGAACCCTTAAAGTTCACCTGAAAAAAACAGATTGGTGGCCCCATTGATTACGGTTTAGACTTCCAGACAAAAATTCTCCTTGACTGTTTTTCTGATCACTATTTTGATCTTTTGCATAGCAGTCCTGGGGCTCTGAGGTGTGACCCCCACACTAAAATTCTAGAGGGCGACTCCGAAGACTTCTGCAGTGAGTAACAGCTAAAAAACTTTTCGCTGTCAACAACTTCTGATTATTAGTAAAGTTATACTTTAACACACCATCACTGATCAAACACTGTGTTTTTGAGACACTGCTGTCCTCTGGTGGCCACCAGCATATACTGCAATAACTCTTACCTACCAAATTCAGACATTCATCAAACAAGCTTTGTAAATCTAATGGAGAATCACCTGGATGTTATTATTTAATATTTTATTTATATAGCACCTATATGTTCTGCACTGATGTAGAAAAATATAGCTTGATTCAAGCATATCAGTCCCTGCCCCAGTAGATCTAGCAATCTGATTTCCCTGCCAAAAATATATACCAGGGTCAATTTAGTCAGAAGCCACTTAATTTACTACTATGTGCTTGAACAGTGGGAAGAAACTAGAGCACATGAGAGGTCCTACAAGAACTAATAAACTCCATGCAGGTAACACTCAATCTTTATATTGATAACTTACAGTGCTCCTCGCAGAGAAGTAACCAAGTCATAAAGATACAGCCCCATTCTGTCTGAATATAGACCGCTCTTTTCAACGAGTGGCTCATGTCACTGGTCAAAGGTAATGTGGAAGTAATCCAGCCATTGGTATAAGTAGAAGTAGGACCCAATGGATGTTTAGGAACAAACCAAAATAAAGACGGAGCAGCCCAGAGGTGATGCCACTCAGAATAAAACACTTTTACGGAGTTAAAGGATGTGCTTACTGTATGGGGTTGGTAAAGAGAATTACAGTCTGCTTACTGTAAACTAGTGCTAAGCTTTGTAAATCCCATGTGATCAGGGTGAAATAATAATAAAATAGAATTGATTTTACGTTGATAGCAGATATTTTGGCTAGGCTTTCCATAGCCAATAATCAGATGGATCTATACAGAAGCAGTGAGCAAGGCCCTTCCCTGATTTCAGCAGAACTACAATCATAGAATTGTGAAAACCATAGGGGAAGAGTAGTGTAATCAAACTCATTATGAGGGGCATTCAGTAAAGTATATATTGTACTGGATGTGAAGGCTATCTGCCCCCGGGGCCTCACCATTCAGGAATGTGGAGATGGTTTCATCAGTATTTAGCAGACTTTTATCTTCTTCTGTTTCCTCATCTAATAATTGAGAGATAGAAAGTTCAGCTTAGTAGCTTGTCTTGACAATACAGAGAGACCACAATACAATGCAAAGAACATCCATGTGACGCTCATATAATGCAGAGACCAGTGCACATACACAACCTCTGCTCAGGCTGCACTTTACACAGGTTTCATCCACCCACTCCACCATGTAAAGGACACGGAATACACACCTGAGAGTGGTTTACATATCCAGCCTGAGGTACCTGAATCCAGATGGATTTTCTCTCTGCTTCAACTACATGTCATCATCTTCTTCTTTTGTCTGCTAGAATGGATCAGTCCGTAGACCTCTTCATCAGCGCCATGGAAGGCGCTCACTAAGGCCCCTTTGCCCTCCTCCTTCATCCTCCTCCTCCTTCATCATCTATCCTCCTCCATCATCCACCTCCTTCTTACTTCTCCTCCTTCATCCTCCACCTTCATCCTCTTATCCTCCACCTCCTTCATCCTCTATCCTCCACCTCCTTCTTACCTCTCCTCCTTCATCCTCTTATCCTCCTCCTCCTTCATCCTCTTATCCTCCTCGTCTTTCATCCTTTATCCTCCACCTCCTTCTTATTTCTCCAACTTCATCCTCTTATCCTCCTCCTCCTTCATCCACCTCCTTCTTACTTCTCCTCCTTCATCATCTACCTCCACCTCCTTCTTCTATCCTCCACCTCCTTCATCCTCTTATCCTCCTCATCTTTCATCCTTTATCCTCCACCTCCTTCTTATTTCTCCTCCCTCATCCAACTCCTATATCATCCATCCTCCCTCATCCTGTATCCTTCACCTCCTTCATACTCTATCCTCCTCGTCCTTCATCCTCTATCCTCCACCTCCTTCTTACTTCTCCTCCCTCATCTATCCTCCACCTCCTTCTTACTTCTCCTCCCTCATCCAACTCCTATATCATCCATCCTCCCTCATCCTCTATCCTTCACCTCCTTCATCCTCTATCCTCCTCGTCCTTCATCCTCTATCCTCCACCTCCTTCTTACTTCTCCTCCTTCATCTTCTAACCTCCTCATCCTTCATCCTCTATTCTCCTCCTTCATCCTCTTATCCTGCTCTTTCTTCATCCTCTTATCCTCCTCCTTCTTACTTCTCCTCCTTCATCCTCTATCCTCCACCTCCTTTTTACTTCTCCTCCTTCATGCTCTATCATCCACCTCCTTCTTACTTCTCCTCCTTCATCCTCTATCCTCCTCGTCCTTCATCCTCTATCCTCCACCTCCTTCTTACTTCTCCTCCTAAATCTTCTATCCTCCTCATCCTCTATTCTCCTCCTTCATCCTCTTATCCTGCTCTTTCTTCATCCTCTTATCCTCCTCCTTCTTACTTCTCCTCCTTCATCCTCTATCCTCCACCTCCTTCTTAATTCTCCACCTTCATCCTCCTCCTCGTCCTTCATCCTCTATCCTCCACCTCCTTCTTACTTCTCCTCCTAAATCCTCTATCCTCCTCATCCTCTATTCTCCTCCTTCATCCTCTTATCCTGCTCTTTCATCATCCTCTTATCCTCCTCTTTCTTAATTCTCCACCTTCATCCTCCTCCTCTATCATCCACCTCCTTCTTACTTTTTCTCCTTCATCCTCTATTCTCATCCATCTTCCTTCATCCTCTATCCTCCACCTCCTTCTTACTTCTCCACCTTCATCCTCTATCCTCCTCATCCTTCATCCTCCTCCTTCATCCTCTTATCCTCCTCATTCTTCCTTCTCTACCTTCATCCGCTAGTCTCCTCCACCTTCCGTAATCACAATGCAGCTGGAATGGTACATGCACTGCACCACCCGGGACTCAGTAACTACGGGTGCTGAGTTCCTCCAATCGGGAATCAGCACACACTTTTCGGGCGCTCAGCCTCAGCTGACTCCACGCTTGTACTGTTTTCCTGCATATAGCAGGCTATCCAAGCTCTTTCCACAGTGTTCAGAGAGAAAAGCAGTGAATCAGGAACTTAACACTTATGTGTACTATGTGTAGGAAAACACAGAGGATAACATATGCCAATAGCCTTAGGGGTCTGAACCTCATTGGGCTGGGCAGCAGCAGCATGGGCTACAATGGTTATTGTTGGGAGATTTGAAAATACCTTTGAATCTGCTGGTGTGTGCGCGGGGCCTGATTTATTGGCGCTGGTCTAGAAAGCAAGTACCATAAAAAATATTACAAAGTACTGCAATTGCTATCATTTTGCCACCTTAGGTATTAGGATGGCGTACGTTTCTTTGGGACATATGGTGACTTATAAACCGCATGATCTTGACATATGTTGCACTCACCTGTAATTTTTCCTGCACCAGCTCCTTTGTTTAACAGGGGAATCCTCATGCAGTTAAGTGCAAATGGCACAATTGTGCTAAGTGGCAAGCTGATCTGTATGTGCCCTATCCACAAATACAGGCTCACTCACTTGTGTGTCCACGTTCTTTTTCCGGTCTTATAAAGTTATGAGCTTCTGTGACCCAACACTAAGTTAATTCTGAGCTTAGAGTACATGCAATATGATTAGATTTCTCCTCAGAATGGTGTGGCTATGGATTGGATGGAGTGGCTATGGATTGGATGGCGTGGCTATGGATTGGATGGAGTGGCTATGGATTGGATGGAGTGGCTATGAATTGGATGGCGTGGCTATCCAATAATAATTACAGTATGCATCTATTGTATATTCAGTGTCGTAAATGTTCAATGTTAATAATTTCATAATACTTTAAGTACATAATAACTTACATAAAACAGTCAGAGTGTAGACGTCACTGGTTCTTTTATTGACCAGATTCTCAGCTTCACACGTATATCCGCCTTTCTTTCTATGTTTAATGTTGGAGAATGTGATGCTCCTGTTATCTCCTGATATACCGTCTCCGTGTTGGAGGATGGCGTTGTCTCTGCTCCATGTTATCTTCTCAGCATTGGCTGACACACATGTAAGGGTGACCGTGTCGTTCTCCTGGATCTGAGAGTGAGAGGCTGCGATTGCTGGTTTACTGACCCGTTCTGTGGATGAAATAAATGGTCAGATTTCACGAAACATAGAATAGGTCAATAGTTCAAATAAATTTGGATTAGGTGCCCAAATGCACCTAGTTCTGCACTCAAGTGAAAAAATAAAAAGAGATTTAATTTTGTGTGATGGGACTATGTAAACAACCAGCATCAGAAGATCCAATAGTCTGCAAAATACTCCCAAAGACTCTCCACATCTGGTAGACCCTGTCAGTGGGAGCTGCCAAGGACCAGAGAGAAGTTCCCAAAAGACTTTGAATATGAACTAAACAACTTGCAATCAACTGGCACAGATGGACTCAAAAGGCCTGATATGGGCAACATTTATATTTGGACCTTCAGGCCCACCCCTAAACTGTCTAACCTGTCTATGCTACCAATATGGAAACGGAAAGACAATGACTCAGGAAATTAAACTTTTGGCATGAGTCTACACTTCGGGGGAGATTCAATTAGCCGAAAAGTGTCTCCAGAACGTCTGCAAGACACCTCGTGGCGGAGATTTGACGGTAATCTCCTCTCATTTTTCCTTGCACCTCTAAATGAGCGGAGATTTCTACTGTAATGTGCGCAGAGTGATGTCCGCCCGGCGCATCGCCGGTAATTGAATCTCCCCCTTTGAGTCAGAAAAAGTGGTTGAATACCACTACGGTATAAAGAACCCCAATCAGGGTTCTCCGTGTCACCACTCTGCACTGGCACGGCAGTTATCATATAGCCGTCCCGCGTGGCGCAGCGGTAATTGGACTACAAGATGTAAAGGGACAAGACTGCCGGAAAGAAGTCGGCGGGTCAAAAAAATAAAACGTTGTAAGAAAATATAAAGAAAGAAGAAGAAAGAAAAGTCAAGACACCGAACAGGAGAAGAGGCACCGTCAGATGGAGGGTTTGGAAGAGACGAAGATGACAGTGGCGGCAGGGAAACCTTGTCAGGGCTCGGAGCAACCATGCCAAGAAAAAAAAGATGGACAGAAGCGGAGGCGATGGCGAGGCCAGAGGAAGACAGCGACAGTCAGAGGACCAACAACGGGTACCTGTACGGGGCAGGGACGACCGGAGCCAGACCGAAGAGCTCAGGAGTTCGGAGGAAGAGTTTGACATGTGAGTGGGCAATTGGCGCAATTTGTGGTTATGCCCAATACTAATTTATTGATAATAATATACTTAATTTGTAAGTGACAATAGAGCAGCAGTAAAGCAATTAAAGGGTATGGAACATGAATTAATTTGATGCTAAAGGATGGGTATGACTTTCATCACACGAGAGGATAAGAACCCAGATTAAATCCATATTGGCAGAAAAAGAACAAATAAGATTATCTGTAACAAAGTGATACCCACCATATACTTGTAAGATAATTGAGGTTTGTTGCTCTGGTCTCTCGGTCTGTACCCTCACTATGTAATTACCCTGATCCACGAGACGAAGATCTGTGATCAGTAATGAGCCGTTCGTAAATGCAGCGGCTCGAGAAAAGTATTGTTTACCTTTTAGTACGCTGGAATTGCCCCTAGGTAAATATGTCAGTATTTGATATGGAGGACTTGTGTCTGGCCCTTTAAACCAAGTAAAAGCCAGAATCTTCCCAGTAATCCCAGTAACACTCAGAGTGACAGATTCCTGGATCACTGGATACTGAGGGATCAGCTGAATATTCATCATCCCACTGGTCAGATCCATCCACAGACTGAGGAGAGCTGAAAGAGAAAAATCCACACATCAAATATGGGTCTATGTCTGGATCTAGACCAGCCAACAATGCTGTAAAAACAATACGTTATACAATGAGATCTCTTCTATGACTAGATACAATTTATCCTTATATTGTATGTATTGTATATAATATCTTTAGAATAGCTTTTGAGAAACAGTGGACAGCTCTGGGGTATGATTATTATTATTATTATCATTTATTTGTTAGGCGCCACAAGGTATCCGCAGCGCTGCACACAGTACTAACAGTAGACTATACAGGTGAAACCATACAGAACAATGAACAAAAAGTACCAATACTTCAGAAACTCCGGCCAGTCATATGCAGTAAAGACGGAGCGGAAGAACAGGTATGGAGACAGGAGAGGAGGGGGCCCTGCTCATACAAGCTTACATCCCAAGGGAGGGTAAACAGACCAGGCACAAGAGGAGCCAGTTGAGGCAAGAGATAGAGAAGGGAGGACAAGCTAAAGGGAGATGATGGGGGTTAAGTAGATGGTTGGTAGGCTTTGAGGAAGAGGTGAATTTTGAGTGCACGTTTGAAGGAGCACAGAGTAGGAGAGACGGATGGAACGAGGGAGGTCGTTCCAGAGAAGGGGGGCTGCACTGGAAAAGTCTATAGATTACAGAGTAAAGCCAGTACTATATCTTATGGGATATAGAAGAGAAATGATACGTAAAATATATACAAATGTGTGTTTCGGTCACACCCACTGGAGATTATTACACACGGTCTACCACTGCTTATTAGCGTTGAGGTAGCATTTTGCTTTCCATAATGCATTGTGTTTTATTTGTGCATTATCTGTGTTTACCATGGGAAGCCTGCAGTGATCTCTAAACGCCAGTAACAGATGCATGTGAAATGCATTTGCAGTATGTTTTTATTAGTGTTTTTTAAATGCAAAAAAGACAGTGGGTATTGGGCAATGCCCACTGGTTCCGATTCAAGTGTCAGTAAGCCTTATTGGCAGGTACATAAAGGAAAAATATTTAGCATAGCAAAACAAGAAGTGTATTGGTAAATTATCCTCCCAAACGGAATGCTAGCATTATGCAAATATTGAATATCCCCACCAAGTTGGAGATGACAGTGTTACTGCTGTAGCTGAATATGAACATTAAAATACTATTACTACAATCAGGTGGCTGTCCAAAAATAACATGGGTTGCAGGAAGATTGGCGACAGTCAATATTCCTCAACCAGGATATTTAAGAATACGTCTTCTGCTAAATCAAAATGACAAATCGTAAATGCCGATATGTGACGTATTTTACATAAACTTGTTCTGCACATGCCCAGCACCGGACCACATGCCAGTGAACGCGGTAACAGCCAATTCATCTTTGAGCACAACGGAGACTGACGACAGCCAAGATGTAATCAATATACAGGGCATGACAAGCTCGTGCGCACACAGCAACGTCCGATTCAAGTTTTGGGCATCTCAACGGTACGTGTTTTTCAGTCGTATCGTTTGCATCGGCTGCAGGTCTGGTGTAAGTGCTGATTACTAGTGTTGACTGTCACATAGGCACGCTAGAACATGTGTTTGCAATCAGGAGCGACTGTAAAAATGCATTTTATGTACAGTAGACATTAAGATCACAATAGATGTGTTGCAGGGAAAAAAAGTTTTATGTTTTTTCATGAATTACTATATTAACAGGTGACAATCGTTGAATCTTTTTTTCCCGCTCGTTTCGTGTGCTTTAATGAATCCGGACCACTATGTCTATCTCATTTACTAAATAATAGGTACAAAGCAATGTAATGTTAAGGTGCATTGCAGAATTAATACAGCTAATTACAGAATATAGATAGGAATTTAGGTTAAATTTCTACTTTTATTTATGTTAAAAAAGTTTTTGACCCAAATGAGATATACAAATGAAGTGTAATGTGAAATGTTAGGATTTCGTAATTAAATATTTGCAGTGATAAAAGGTACTTTAAATCAAACCGGTATTTCTCTTCTCTCATCCAATATAATAATCTGATTGGGTGGTATTGCCAAGGGAATATAGGGAATGGATCTGAATATCAAAATGATTATAATAGCTGCATCTCAGCTGAAAGATCTCATTGGATACTGTTTGTAAAACATGTTTGCCAATAAAGTAAAATGTACCTTAAATTAAAAAAAATTAAAAAAATTATATAAAAAAAAAAATAGTAAGGGGCTCAAGTATTGGCCACATTGGCACTTTCAACAAAATAAAAGCTTTATATAACAGTGATCTTACTTAGGGTATGTCCATAGACCAGAGGTGCTAAAACTCGGCTTTCAAGAGCTAGCAACAGTTCATGTTTTCAGGATTTCTTTAATTATGGGCAGGTGAGTTAATCTATCTTACTGGATCAATTATTATACCATCTGTTTCTACAGAGATCCTGAAAACATGACCTGTTGGTAGCTCTTGAGGACTGGGTTTAAGAGTGACGACCATAAAAAAAAAATGCCTTCAATAGCAGTGATAGCAGGACAGCGACTAGCTTCAGTGGTGAATATTTGCTTTTTTTTGGTCTCTCCTCCTTAATCTGCCCTCCCGTCCCGATCTAACACTCTCCCATTCTCTACAGCTTCGTCAGTATCTTCTCTTGCAGCTGCCTCTTGCACTATCTTCTCTTGCAGCTCCCTGCAATACATCTATCATGATCCCATTACTCATTTCTCTTGTTGTATTGGCCTTGGGCTGCCTCTTACACTCTGCTCCTTCCCCCTTTTTCTTCCTACAGAATCACACTTACTCTAGTTTGGACCACTAGATAAGTCTATTATTTTTCTCTTCTATGTATGTATCCCTTTTCTGTTCTATCTTTACAGTGACTATCCACTGTTTCCTCTCTTTTTTTACGTCACCTTCCTTTTCTTCCTGGGTGCCAAAGGAAGAAGGCTTCGGGAAAATGGCGCCTGGAGTCCACAGACACGGACACAGCATGTTGTGCATCCCATAGTGTTCATTCAGAGATCTATTCCCTACAACAGGGCTTCCAATGACTGCCACCATCTGTGACACTAGCAGGGGAAGACCTTTCCGCCTAGAGTCACAAGGTTTCTGCCATAATGGGTGGATGCCGCTGCAAAATCAGCTGGCCAAGCAGTAAGAAACCAACAATATCCTATCACTGTGGTCTCTTAGACCATACCCCACTGTCGCCAATAACTGCAACCCACTACCGACAGAAATATATTACCAGGGCGTACAAGTTTACAGAGCGAGATTATTGTAAATGGGTGGAAAGAGGGCATATTTTCAGGGCGTTAGTTCTTAGCAGATGGGCGCAAGGCCATTTCCACTCCACAAAAGGACTTGAATTTTGCACCAACTCAGAACTGATTTCAGCACTTTCCATCGGACCCACATTGTGCCTCCGTGTTGCACATTAGCAGAGAACACATATCCAAGCATATTCTGAGCAACGTAACAATTTCACACATGTAGTAAAGACAATTCCCATCTACCCACACTCTCACGATTAGTAGAAGCGGAACAAAAGGAAGACAGCCAACCCATAAAGGTCTTTCAGCCTCTCTGCACATAAAGGCACACTTTTACTTTGCAGCGGTAGTTCCCGATAGTCCACCTTGAAGGGCACTGGTTGCAAAGCCAAAGTATATGACTTGCTGGGTATATGTGTGATGTTTGGAGGGGAGGGGTACTGTAGGTATGAGTGATGCTTAGAGGAGATCAATGTTTTCTATGTAACTCCCCTTTAATGCATTATTGTATTTGATGTCCCTTGAGTTAGGATCTTAAATTTTAAAAAGGGCTGCTGCAAAGGTGCTCTTTAATTTTTGGGTTCTGAGCCAATCCATCAATTAATATCGGTCTCCGAGCCTCACTGAACTTTTTCCAGCTACCATTACTTTTCCACTTTTTTAAAGGTAGATCATTTTTAATATACTGCTTTTATAATATTGTGTTTTCTAATACAGACATTTCTCCTTTTAATCCGTGAATTATACAGTATAATTACATTCACATATACAAATATTAGGACCATGAAAATATTTTTTTTTTAAACAATGTTAAAATGCATTAGTTTGGTGTACAATAAATACTGCTTTTGATATCTGGTAATTGTAGACTGATCACATGGAAGTGCCATTGCTGTGTGCCCCAGTATACAGTAAGCCCTGTCTATATGAATACTAATGTGGTATTGGAATTGAAGCACATTTGTGCTTAACTCCCGTTGTACCTTGATCTTCTCGTTTTTGGAGAGTAACTTCAGGGCAGGTAAGGTCCGTACATGTGCAATGAATTGAATAGGCTTTTCTCATGCAGTCAATTCTTTACAATAGCTAGAGTTTGCACACAAAAACCTACTTTTCTCTAGAGATGCTCGGGCTCGGTTTTCTGAAAACCGATCAAACCCGAACTGAGGTAATCCGAGTAGGCTCGTGAGACGGCTCAGTATTTTCGTGCATCCTCAGATCTGAATCGAGGCAAAACGACATTGTTGCGTTGTTGGATCTTGCGGGTTTTGGATACCATAACTACCTCCATCCCCAGGAGATCCAGCGCCATTGCTCACACAGAAACAGGGGTAGCAGTGTTCTTGTCACTCTCCAGTCTCCAGTGACATTGCTCAGTGCCATTGCTCACACAGAAACAGGGGTAGCAGTGTTCTTGTCACTTTCCAATCTCCAGTGACATTGCACAATGCCATTGCTCAAACAGAAACTGGGGTAGCAGTGTTCTTGTCACTCTCCAGTCTCCAGTGACATTGCTCAGTGCCATTGCTCACACAGAAACAGGGGTAGCAGTGTTCTTGTCACTTTCCAATCTCCAGTGACATTGCACAATGCCATTGCTCATACAGAAACAGGAGGGGTAGCAGTGTTCTTGCCACTTGACAAAAATTGACTGGAAATTAATGTTATTGAGGTTAAAAATTATGTAATTTTAGGGGGAAAAAATAGGGATTTTAGAAAAAAATAGGGATCCAAAAGCAAAACACGCGAGGGCGGTTTTGACAAAACCAAAACACAAAGCTAATCCAGATCAAAAACCAAAACCAAAACGGGGGTCAGTGAACATCTTTTCTTTTCTCCCATACAAAAGCAATAAGTCCCCCATTTTTGTGTGTGACGAGGGGGAATTGAATAGTCCACTATGTCACCAAATGCAAACGTGATATAAGAGATAATCATTCCTCCAGGTTATTAGAGCTGAGATGTTATAAGTTCAATAATAATAGAACATAGAAGCAGAAGCCACCTACATATATATTAAATAAAACAACTTTAAACAAAACATGTATACAACCTATATTTTATAACATGCTACAAAATGCTCAGAATCCCTCCGAATCTGTTTCTGATGGGTGCACACATTATCCCTTTATTAATCTACACTTCACCTGTCTATTGCACTCTGTTATCACCAAAATAACTTTTGTTAGACTGCATTATTCATAGAAACAAGAATACAAGTACACGTGTGAGTCTCTGTTATTGCATGTGTGTACCTTTGTATGTGTCCTGGATTACCTGCTATGATAGAGGCCCCCATGGCGTGGACCTAGGTTGCTGTAGTCGTCCTGATAGACATACTGTGCTGTAATATCTGTAGCTGCTGTGTTAGTCTCTGCACTGTGGTGATAACTGCTGTTAAAGGATGTTTCCTTATTGAGAATTTCCTCTTAATTATTCACCATGTCCTGCTTTACGTACTTAATTCAATATTATCAGCGTGAGGTTTTGCAGGCAGTATATCTGCTCCTTCTGATACCAGTGTATCCATATAAGAAGGTTACTAACAAATAGCATTGAAGGGCGATTTATCAAAGGGGCGAAAATCCTTATGAGCAGCAAAACCAGGATTGCTGGTGAAAACCATGCTGCCATTATATATTGCTGGACCTCGATAACGAAGGTTTCCTCGACTATTGTGGCGCTACTTGCACTGTCTCAATACCTGTTCTGCCAAGACAGTTCAAATCCAAGTGTATCCCAAGATACTTTTGAATTTGGATGTGGGTGTAAGTACGCTCTGCCTAAACTTTACTTGCCATATGCAGAGAGAACAAATTGTTGTATATTCACAAATGTCTGTTCAATAAAAGGTCACATCAGAACACAAAAAAAATGATAAGATAAATGAACAAATCTTAACAGTATAGTCATTAACAAAAATATGGATTTAATTTTTTGCATTTTACATTAAATACATAAATCAAGATGCCTTTAATACGTACTGTACATACGGCGCGTTTTTAAAGTCTATCTTCCTTGCATACACATGTGCTCTGTTAGCCTGTGGCAAACATATGTGTAGTTTTTAATACAAAAACTAGGCCATGTAAATAATCACTATCAGTCGGCACTTACACCTGTCCTCTAGGTGAGGAAAATGATAAGTCTGAAACCAAGCGTACTTGCAAGAAGCCCAGAACTTGAATTGTTGCAATCTGCATGAGCACGCCCTTACTGTACGCTATCCTCTGTGGGCTCAGGCTGTGCAGGTAGGTGTGTGGAGGTGTAAGCGGGCTGTGGGAGAAGTGAGAGGGGCTTTTGGGGGAGCTGTAGAGGGCACGTGGGGAAGTTACAGTGGCATGTTGGGGGCATGTGGGGAATTCTGCATGCAAGATGCATACCTCCCAAAATTTGGGTAGGCGGCATCAAGACAGGGGCCTGGCCAAGTAATGAAGGGGGCATGGCCACAGCCCGGTGGTGTGCTTAGCGCCTTTGAAGCGCAAGGCTACCCCATTCTCTCCTCCCCTTTAAACACCTACATTGTGCACAGCCATGCAGAACCGCAGTGAACAGACAATACCAACTTTCCCACCCGCAGACAAAGCTGTTATAATTAGGATGGTGGAACAGTGCTCCGAAATCGGGACTGTCCCACCTAAATTGGGACAGCTGGGAGGTGTGCATATGAGGGGCATGTGGGGAGGCCTGAGTGATAGTTTCAGAGTACATGTAGGGCACTTTGGAGCAAGTGGCATGTCTGAGTGGCACGTGGTGGAATTATGGAACAGGTGGGCCGCTGTGGATACATTTTGGGTGATGCGGGGGGTGCCAAAGTTGTTTTTTAAGCTATTTTGTTATTCTTGAAACTAAGAGTAATGTGCTACTCTTTTAGATGTTGGAGGGTCACACATGCGGCCCTTAAAGTACATTGGATTGCCCAGCACTCGTATAGAATGTTTCCTGGATTCCTTGTTATTAGAGTCCCTCTTGGCCTGGTCCTAGGCTGCTGTATTTGTTCTAATGCACATACAGTGCTGCTGTGTTACACAGTACATACTGCACTGTGCTGATATCTGCAGTTAAAGGACGTTTCCTTAGTATTTCCTCTTCATTTCCTTTTATCCCACAACGTTCTGCCCTAGTTGCTAATTCAGTATTATCACTGTGAGGTTTTGCAGTCAGTATATCTGCTCGTTCCGACACTGTAGTAACAATATTAGAGAATTATAAGAGGATCACTAATAACTAGAGATGTTCACTGACCCCCGTGTTTTGGTTTTGGTTTTGGTTTAGGATCGGGATTGCCTTCGTGTTTTGGTTTTGGTTTTGCCAAAACCGCCCTTGCGTGTTTTGGTTTTGTTTGGTTTTGTTTTGCAATTTGTTAAAAATGTTAATTTTTTTGGGCTTAAATAACTTATTTTAGGTATTATTTTGTACCTACATTATTATTAACCTCAGTAACACTAATTTCCAGTCATTTCCATTCAATTTTGGTCACAATATGGTTTTCATACACTTTCAAAGAAAAATTGCTGCAGCTCTTGTGATAAGAAAAAGGCCATTGTCATGCCTGGGCATAAGACCAAAAATCCAGCTCTTATGTGTGGAATTATTTTTACACAAATCCTGACAATTGTCAGACAGTTGTCTAGCCATTTGTAGCGTTTTTAAAGCCACAGTCAGTAGAGGTAGGGACCTTAACCATCTAGGATCCTCATCCATATTATGGCATTTGAAGTGAGTTCATGGAAAGCTGTTGGGAAAATCATAAACTTAGGTTAAAAAAAATAACAACAAGCAGTCCAGCATCATCTACCTCCCTTCTCTCATCTAGATCCCAGCACCTGCAATCCACACCCTCAACACCTTCATCATCAATATCCCCAGAAGCAACAATTGACTGTTAAACAATCGTTTGCAAGAGGAAGCAAGTATGAAACCTGTCACCCAGTCACAAAGCGGATCACAGACGCCATGGGGATTATGCTAGTATTGCATCTGCGTCCAATGTCCACTATTAATACAGTTGGTTTGAGAGATTTAATTGAGGGCTTGTGTCCCTGTTACCAAATGTCATCACTATACCATTTTACTAGAAAAGCTATTACTCACCTGTACCAGAAGGTTCCTAAAAATATAATTACTGGGATAAAAAATGCCATTCTACCCACTGTACACTTAACCACAGATATGTGGACAAGCAGAACTGGGCAATTATATGACTGTGACAGCCCACTGGGTTGGTCATTCGCCTTCACCAGCAGGGACAGCAGCAGCATGTACCCAAGTATGTCACATTTTTCAGAAGTAGGCAACTCTGTCTATCATCGGCTTCAGTAAGAGGCATACAACTGACAATCTGTAAAAAAAACTAAGGGATGTCATTGCAACATGGTTAATCCTGCTTGGACTCTCCTGAGGATATCTCATTTCTGATAACGACACCAATATTGTTCAAGCATTACAGCGGGGTGGAATTCTATCACATTTCCTGTTTTGCTCACACAATCAACTTGGTGTTACAGAACTTTTAAAAAATGACATGCAGGAGATGCTGTTTGTGTCCCGAAAAACTTATGGTCATTTTCTGGATTCTGCAACAGCATGTAGGAGAATGCAGCAACTGCAAGAAAACTAGCATTTGAACGGAATGTACTTCAGTCTAGCGAAGTAGTCACCTGTGAAGAGAGTGCAGACACGGTTAGCTTGAGTCAAGTGATTGCCTTAATAATAAATTTTGACAAGGAGCTACAGAAATTTAACATGTGAAGTGCATTGGGTCTCATTAAAATGGATTCACAGCAGTCCACATATGAGCAGGATCAGCAAGCAGGTGCTGGCACCAGTCCTGATGGTAGTGTTCCCTGTACGTCATCTGGTAAAGCCTATGTAAAAGTACATAGTCTTTTTAAGTCAAGAAAAAAAACAAAAAGAATAAAAAATTTTACTGTGTTGAAGAGAAAAAGAGCTGTAACTGATGAAAAGTTAAATGGCGAGCAAAAAAAAACTGCCAACATGCAATTCTACATACACAGTGGCAAAGAAAGAATGAGGCCTTCGCCTTTCTCTATTAGTGCGAGATCTAAAAATGTTACTGAGCCTTCTTCTTGTAAGGTCACTCATGACCAAGCAAGACCAAGTAATTCGGAGTCCAAAAGTGGTGCACAACTACTGTTACGTGTAAAAGCCGATCTGCGAGAAAACAGTAAGGCATTAGAGAAAAATGTATGCTCAGATTCAGAAATGACACCAATCCCTGAGGAGAGTCCATCCACGAGTGGTATGTGTAATCGTGACCATTCTGATAGTGTACCCATAAAGAAGGGCCCTTTCAGCATTTCTGCTGATGTGTGCCTGAACAGTCCGAGTGTAGCTGGTGATATGCCAATTGAGGATGACACTTTGGAATTAGAAGAGGATGAGGGGGAGATTTGTGTAGCCGACGAGGGCGCTAATGAGGATGTTGATGAGGATGAGGTTGTTTGTGTAAGTCCTGCACCAGTGGCAGCAGTGTGGCACCAGTGGCAGAAGTTCTGGCACATGAGGTTCTGGCACCAAATTGCACTTTCCAAACAGAAGCAGGGATGACGCAGGTGGCAGACCACAACAGTTTGACATCTGGGCTGTTTTGAAAGATTTTACCAAAAAGTGTGTGACCTTGCCCATAACTCCAACCAATCCTACTATTAACATGCAAAGGATGGTGGAGGATTATTTTCAAGAGTTAATTGATATGGAAATGTCAGACAGTCCCTTTCCATACTGGGGCATTTCTATTTAACGTACAGTCTTTGCAGGCTGCTGTTTTGTCAATTTCACTATTAGTGTAGTGTGCAATCTAGACCCAAACAGAACATCTGCTTTGGGCATTTCTATTTTACTGTACAGTCTTTGTCGGCTGCTTCTTTTTTTATTTCAATTTGAATGTCTGGGAATAATCTAGACCCAAACAGAAAAGCTGCTTTGGGCATTTCTATTTTATTTTACAGTCTTAGCAGGCTGCTTCTTTTTCTATTTCAATTTTAATGTATGGGAATAATCTAGCCCCAAACAGAAAATCTGCTTTGGCCATTTCGATTGATCGTCCAGTCTTTGCAGGCTGATTTTTTTCCAATTTAATTATAAGTGTAGGGTGTAAAATACAGATAGACATCCAACTGCCTTTTTTGCTATGAATTTCAATAGCTCTTTTTAGTGCGTTGTCTGGCACCCTGGATTGTTGTGTGTCTGATAAAAGCACACATCCCGGGGGGCTCAGCGCTCTTTGACATTTATTAGCTGTAGAATTACCTCATTTATCCAAGAAACAGGTGGAGCACTAAATTATATTATTTTAGCCCAAAAAATTGGAATTTTTTAACAAATTGCAAAAACAAAAACAAAACCAAAACACGCAAGGGCGGTTTTGTCAAAACTAAAACCAAAACACGAAGGTAATCCAAAACCAAAACCAAAACACGGGGGTCAGTGAGCATCTCTACATAAAGTACTTATCTTGCTATAATAGTGATGAAATGAAGGAAATAAATTGAGAAATCCCTTCAGAAAGTACCAAAGCTTGAACCACTTGTAGTAATCCTCTGCAAAAACAGCCACCATGGACGAACGCTGATGGCGAATGAACATTCACCCACTATGTTGCTAGAACTGCCGTGATTGGTCCATGCCAATTGTATACGCCCACTTTTGCATATGAATATTCTAGATAAAAACAGAGGAGCCAGACTGTCGCCATCAGAAGGAGCTAAAATGATGAAGGAGTCCAAGGGGTATTATATCAAGGGATGCCATTGGATGATGGGCAAAGAGCAAAACCAATGATCAGAGGGAGATGGAGATGATGGCAGAATTTTGAACCAACATGACTAGGCTTGCTTAAATAAAATTACAAACAAATTAATTTCAGAAAGGACATTATACCCATTGTAGGTGCTTTTACAGGTGGACAGAATCAAGGCAGGGTCAAACAACATACAGGGCTAGATTTACTAAGCTGCGGGTTTGAAAAAGTGGGGATGTTGCCTATAGCAATCAGATTCTAACTTTCATTTATTTAGTACATTCTACAAAATGACAGCTAGAATCTGATTGGTTGCTATAGGCAACATCCCCACTTTTTCAAACCCGCAGCTTAGTAAATCTAGCCCACAGACTTCAAACTCATATAGAGCACAATGTCTAAGTCAGGGAACTTTTTTACCTTTTACCCCCAAATATATTTAGATAAGCCGACGTTATTCCCTTGATTTGAAAGGAAGGAAATCATATATTATTAATTATTTCACTTCAAGATTTCTTTGAACGCTTCAACTTCAAAACTTCAGATTTTGGAGAAATTATGTTGCTTCATTTTTGATGCGAGAGCATCAATATTGGGGCATTTTGACGTCAGAGCAATTTGGATACAGTCTTCAGCGTCCAATTGATTTCTCTGCTTTGTTTTTATGTTCGTTAGAGTGGAAAATCCTTGTTCGCATAGGTAGGTTGTTGCAAAAGGCAGCAACTCTTTGACGGCCTCCTCATGTGCCATTTTGATGCCTTTGCAGCTGTTGACATCCAAAAATATGACAGATCTGCTTTGTTTTCAAATGCAATACGTGCTTCATTATTGCATCGAAGCTCAAGAATTGCCTCTGCCAACCCTGGAGGCTCTTCTGGTACAACAGTAATTTCACATTTAAAAGGGTCTACAATCCAACTGACAGCATGTGAATCGGCAGCATTACCTCCAGGAATTTCATTTTTACCCCATTTGGGGTAATTTACCCCTGTTCCCTGACCACTGGTCTAAGTGATCAAATGCTATAACCGGCTGTGAGTAAATAGTGTAGACAGCCTGACAAGGAGGCATATATTTACTAAACTGTGGGTTTGAAAAAAATATAGATGTTGCCTATAGCAACCAATCAGATTCTAGCTGTCATTTTGTAGAATGTACTAAATAAATGACAGCTAGAATCTGATTGGTTGCTATAGGCAACATCTCCACTTTTTTAAACTCACACTTTAGTAAATATACCCTCAGAGGTCTTTTGCACAACTAAAAAGCACTGAGCCGGCCCATAAAATTTGTATTGAACATTCACATCCCCCAATACATAATTATAAGATTTACATATTGTTGCTAAAGTTTTGCCTCCTGATACAAAAATAAGCATATATTAAAATTTTTCATAAATGTTTTTCTCAAACAATGCTTGTGGCCTGGAGAGTTCTACTAACATGTATCAATTCAGTTTCAAAAGTAGCCTCAGTAATTACATCCCCCTTCCTTCCCTATTCACTACAATAATATGTGGCAGACAATGAAGACTGCTATTATTTTTTTACACTGCAATTGAACCTTATCTGCGCTGCAAATGTTACATGTTGTTTCTAATATATTCCAGTGATCTTTAATATCTCTTCAACACTGTAATGTTCTAGGCACAAAATTAATTCTCATTTTAGTTATCCACTAGCGCAGAAGTGGTGCATCACAAAACTATCCTGGAATCGTTGCATTGTGCCGTCAGAGTGGAAATGACACCATTATATCCTATCTGCTGCCGTGTGTTGTAGAAGTTTCATGCAGTGACCTTCCACATTCAATAAATACAAGTGTTAAAAAACCAACATAACATTATTTGGAAGAAACAAAACTGACAACAGATCATCAGCTGAGAAAACATAATATTTCATATCTTGTGTTTCAATTATATACTATAGTAGCTGAAGTACGTGGCGTTGTCTGTAAATCTTCAGGTTATTAAGTTAACAATAAGTTGGATGAAACTGTCAACATTTTAAAAATTATTAGCAGCTTAGCAGCTTTTCCAACACACCCATTAGGTGGCTGCCCGGTATCGTTTTTGTTATTATATTACATGTTATCCAAATCGATCCAGTGGAAGGTCCAAAAGAAACTCGGCTGGGTCAAAGTTCTGGCCAGCGTACACCAATGGGAGGTCTGACCGGGACCTCAACCCCCTATTAGGTCTTCTGGGATCCCTTGCTACCAGTCTGTGAAGTTTTCTTCTAAATCCATCCAGTTGAAAGATCAGAACAGGCTCCCCGAGTTCAAGTTATGGCCAGCGTACACCAACGGGAGGTCCAACTGAGATCTACACCCCCTAGTATGTCTTCTGGGATCCAATGTCAAAAGTCTTTTGAAATTTTCGTCCAAATCCATCCAGTGGAAGGCTCAGAACAGGCTCCGCGGATCAAATTTCTGGCAGCAACGGAAGGTCCTACTGGGTCCCAACAACCCTTAATATCTGCCAAGGATCCAACTGGACCACCTTGCATTGGTTTCATCCGAATCGGTGCAGGGGTGTGGAAGATATACACCTACAAACAAACAAATTTCTTCTTTTATATATATATATAGATTTACAGGAAGTCTTTCACAATGTTAGTGTGTCGCAAGCTTAGTCAGCGTGTCAAAAACTGTATCCAAAAAAAGTGAAACAGGAACAAAATAGTCTGTTGATGATGAATATTAAACCAGTAAAGTGAGAGCTGTGGGATCAGAGGAGTCCTAGATTATCTTTTGTACTTGTTACAAATTTTATATCTTGCTTCCATTTGATCGAACTAGTGCAGTCCAGATCTCAGCCAGGCACAGAATAAATACATACTTGTTTACATACACATATATATATATATATACATATATATATTAGGGATGAGCGCACTCGGATTTTTGAAATCCGAGCCCACCCGAACGTTGCGGATCCGAGTCGGATCCGAGACAGATCCGGGTATTGGCGCCAAATTCAAAAGTGAAACTGAGGCTCTGACTCATAATCCCGTTGTCGGATCTCGCGATACTCGGATCCTATAAATTCCCCGCTAGTCGCCGCCATCTTCACTCGGGCATTGATCAGGGTAGAGGGAGGGTGTGTTAGGTGGTCCTCTGTGCTGTTTAGTTCTGTGCTGTTTAGTTCTGTGCTGTTTAGTTCTGTGCTGTTTAGTGCTGTGCTGTGCTGTGCTGTTTAGTGCTGTGCTGTGCTGTGCTGTGCTGTGTTCTGCAGTATCAGTCCAGTGGTGCTGTGTGCTGTGCTCTGTCCTTCTGAGGTCAGTGGTGCTGCTGGGTCCTGTGCTGTGTCCTGTTCAGTCCAGTGGTGCTGTGTCCTGTGCTCTGTGCTTCTAAGGGCATAGTTATTTCCCCAATATTCCCCTGTGTTTAAAAAAATAAAAAAAAGTTTTTTTAAAAAATACCAAAAACTACTTTAATATTTTTTAATTACCACAAAATTTTCACAACCAATCCTGCAGTATAAGCCCATTGGTACTGCAATATTACCAAGTTCACACATTCAGCAGTAAAAGTCCAGTGGTACTGCAATATTACAAAGTTTACACATTCTGCAGTATCAGTCCAGTGGTGCTGTGTCCTGTGCTCTGTCCTGCTGAGTTCCGTAGTGCTGCTGGATCCTGTGCCGTGTCCTGTTCAGTCCAGTGGTGCTGTGTCCTGTGCTCTGTGCTTCTAAGGGCATAGTTATTTCCCCATTATTCCCAAGTTTTTAAAAAATAAAAAAAAAGTAAAAAAATAATAAAAAATGTAAAAAAAAAAAAATATATAATAATTATAACCAAATTTGCAAAACCAATCCAGCATTATAAGTCCATTGGTACTGCAATATTACCAAGTTCACACATTCTGCAGTATCAGTCCAGTGGTGCTGTGTCCTGTGCTCTGTCCTGCTGAGTTCCGTAGTGCTGCTGGGTCCTGTGCCGTGTCCTGTTCAGTCCAGTGGTGCTGTGTCCTGTGCTCTGTGCTTCTAAGGGCATAGTTATTTCCCCACTATTCCCAAGTTTTTTAAAAATAAAAAAAAAGTAAAAAAAAATAAAAAATTAAAAAAAATAAATAAATATAATAATTATAACCAAATTTGCAAAACCAATCCAGCATTATAAGTCCATTGGTACTGCAATATTACCAAGTTCACACATTCTGCAGTATCAGTCCAGTGGTGCTGTGTCCTGTGCTCTGTCCTGCTGAGTTCCGTAGTGCTGCTGGGTCCTGTGCCGTGTCCTGTTCAGTCCAGTGGTGCTGTGTCCTGTGCTCTGTGCTTCTAAGGGCATAGTTATTTCCCCACTATTCCCAAGTTTTTTAAAAATAAAAAAAAAGTAAAAAAAAATAAAAAATTAAAAAAAAAAATAAAATATAATAATTATAACCAAATTTGCAAAACCAATCCAGCAGTATAAGTCCATTGGTACTGCAATATTACCAAGTTCACACATTCTGCAGTATCTTGTGCTACATATAATGGAGACCAAAAATTTGGAGGATAAAGTAGGGAAAGATCAAGACCCACTTCCTCCTAATGCTGAAGCTGCTGCCACTAGTCATGACATAGACGATGAAATGCCATCAACGTCGTCTTCCAAGCCCGATGCCCAATCTCGTAGTACCGGGCATGTAAAATCCAAAAAGCCCAAGTTAAGAAAAAGTAGCAAAAAGAGAAACTTAAAATCATCTGAGGAGAAACGTAAAGTTGCCAATATGCCATTTACGACACGGAGTGGCAAGGAACGGCTTAGGCCCTGGCCCGTGTTCATGACTAGTGGTTCAGCTTCACCCACGGATCTTAGCCCTCCTCCTCCTCCCCCCCCCTACAAAAAATTGAAGAGAGTTATGCTGTCAGCAACAAAACAGCAAACAACTCTGCCTTCTAAAGAGAAATTATCACAAATCCCCAAGGCGAGTCCAAGGGTGTTGGTGGTTGTCAAGCCTGACCTTCCCATCACTGTACGGGAAGAGGTGGCTCGGGAGGAGGCTATTGATGATGTAGCTGGCGCTGTGGAGGAACTTGATGATGAGGATGGTGATGTGGTTATTGTAAATGAGGCACCAGGGGGGGAAACAGCTGATGTCCATGGGATGAAAAAGCCCATCGTCATGCCTGGTCAGAAGACCAAAAAATGCACCTCTTCGGTCTGGAGTTATTTTTATCCAAATCCAGACAACCAATGTATGGCCATATGTAGCTTATGTAAAGCTCAAATAAGCAGGGGTAAGGATCTTGCCCACCTAGGAACATCCTCCCTTATACGTCACCTGAATAACCTTCATAGTTCAGTGGTTAGTTCAGGAACTGGGGCTAGGACCCTCATCGGTACAGGGACACCTAAATCCCGTGGTCCAGTTGGATACACACCAGCAACACCCTCCTCGTCAACTTCCTCCACAATCTCCATCAGATTCAGTCCTGCAGCCCAAGTCAGCAGCCAGACTGAGTCCTCCTCAATACGGGATTCATCCGAGGAATCCTGCAGCGGTACGCCTACTACTGCCACTGCTGCTGTTGCTGCTGTTAGTCGGTCATCTTCCCAGAGGGGAAGTCGTAAGACCGCTAAGTCTTTCACCAAACAATTGACCGTCCAACAGTCGTTTGCCATGACCACCAAATACGATAGTAGTCACCCTATTGCAAAGCGTATAACTGCGGCTGTAACTGCAATGTTGGTGTTAGACGTGCGCCCGGTGTCCGCCATCAGTGGAGTGGGATTTAGAGGGTTGATGGAGGTATTGTGTCCCCGGTACCAAATCCCCTCGAGATTCCACTTCACTAGGCAGGCGATACCAAAAATGTACAGAGAAGTACGATCAAGTGTCCTCAGTGCTCTTAAAAATGCGGTTGTACCCACTGTCCACTTAACCACGGACATGTGGACAAGTGGTTCTGGGCAAACGAAGGACTATATGACTGTGACAGCCCACTGGGTTGATGCATCCCCTTCCGCAGCAACAGCAACAGCTGCATCAGTAGCAGCATCTACAAAATGGCTGCTCATGCAAAGGCAGGCAACATTGTGCATTACAGGCTTTAATAAGAGGCACAACGCTGACAACATATTAGAGAAAATGAGGGAAATTATCTCCCAGTGGCTTACCCCACTTAGACTCTCATGGGGATTTGTGGTGTCAGACAATGCCAGTAACATTGTGCGGGCATTAAATATGGGCAATTTCCAGCACGTCCCATGTTTTGCCCACACCATTAATTTGGTGGTGCAGCATTACCTCAAGAGTGACAGGGGTGTGCAGGAGATGCTTGCGGTGGCCCGCAAAATTGCTGGACACTTTCGGCATTCAGCCAGTGCCTACCGCAGACTAGAGGCACATCAAAAAAGCTTGAACCTGCCCTGCCATCACCTCAAACAAGAGGTTGTGACGCGCTGGAACTCCACCCTCTATATGCTGCAGAGGATGGAGGAGCAGCAAAAGGCCATTCAGGCCTACACAGCCACCTACGACATAGGCAAAGGAGTGGGGATGCGCCTGAGTCAAGCGCAGTGGAGACTGATTTCCGTGTTGTGCAAGGTTCTGCAGCCATTTGAACTTGCCACACGAGAAGTCAGTTCCGACACTGCCAGCTTGAGTCAGGTCATTCCCCTGATCAGGCTGTTGCAGAAGCAGCTGGAGAAAGTGAGGGAGGAGCTGGTAAGCCATTGCGATTACAGCAAGCATGTAGCTCTTGTGGATGTAGCCCTTCGTACGCTTTGCCAGGATCCGAGGGTGGTCACTCTTTTAAAGTCAGAGGAATACATTCTGGCCACCGTGCTCGATCCTCGGTTTAAAGCGTATGTTGTGTCTCTGTTTCCGGCGGACACAAGTCTACAGCGGTGCAAAGACCTGCTGGTCAGGAGATTGTCCTCTGAAGAGGACCGTGACATGCCAACAGCTCCACCCTCATTTTCTTCCACATCTATGGCTGCGAGGAAAAAGCTCAGTTTTCCCAAAAGAGGCACTGGCGGGGATGCTGATAACATCTGGTCCGGACTGAAGGACCTGCCAACCATTGCAGACATGTCTACTCTCGCTGCATTGGATGCTGTGACAATAGAAAAAATTGTGGATGATTACTTTGCTGACACCATCCAAGTAGACATGTCAGACAGTCCATATTGTTACTGGCAGGAAAAAAAGGCAGTTTGGAAGCCCCTGTACAAACTGGCTCTATTTTACCTGAGTTGTCCCCCCTCCAGTGTGTACTCGGAAAGAGTTTTTAGTGCAGCGGGGAACCTGGTCAGTGAGCGGCGAAGGAGGTTGCTTCCTCACAACGTTGAAAAAATGATGTTTATAAAAATGAATAATCAATTCCTCAATGAAGTACAGCACTGCCCTCCAGATACTACAGAGGGACCTGTGGTTGTGGAGTCCAGCGGGGACGAATTGATAATGTGTGATGAGGAGGAAGTAGACACTGTAGGGGGAGAGGAATCAGAGGTTGAGGATGAGGACGACATCTTGCCTCAGTAGAGCCTGTTTAGTCTGTACAGGGAGAGATGAATAGCTTTTTTGGTGTGGGGGCCCAAACAAACCAATCATTTCAGTCAAAGTTGTTTGGTAGGCCCTGTCGCTGAAATGATTGGTTTGTTAAAGTGTGCATGTCCTATTTCAACAACAGACCTCTCAACTGCAGCTCATCCCTCCTCTGCGGGGATAATGTCTCCTGTGCTCTGACACGTCACTCTGTGTACTCTCAGCCTCAGGATCTGACACTACAGCTACCATGCCTCTTGTAGCAGCCCTCACTCCAGGGCCTCTTCCATGTGCAGTGTCCCCCTCTCTCTTGGGTTCACTATAGTGGCATGGAGTTCTCCCCCTCATCCAGGGCACACATTCCTTGCCCTGGCTCAGTCACCACGCTCAGACTTCCAGGCAATGCTGGGGGAGCCTGGGAGCTTCCACCCCAGGTCCCCAGCTACAACTCTCCTCTCCTGTGTCTTCTCTCTCTTTCTGACACTTTAAAGATCGTGCCTTTAAATGAAAAAGTCAGTCTTCATTGCACGACTATGTGCAAGTGCAACAGGGACATTTTTTTGGGTTTACAAAGTCAAACAATAACACTACGACCCTGTCTGTCTGGGGTCTGTCAATGACGAATTGTCTGGAGCATGTTTGGAGGAGGTATTGTGGCCCCGGTATCAAATTGGGTACCGGGGCCACCCCACTATGCAGTCCAGATACTTGTTTGGTGGAATTCCGACACGTGGAGGGTTTTTAAATTATATTGTGGCCTCGGTACCAAATTGTGTACCGGGGCCACCACACTACGCAGTCAAGATACTTGTTTGGTGGAATTCAGACCAGTTGAGGGTTTTATTATTATATTGTGTGGACCACTCTATCTATACCACACTACAACTCTATACCACTCTATTTCCTACTTTAATTCTATTTAATTCTATTTCCTACTTTAATTCTATTACTAATTAATTACCATAAAGAGGAACAAAAAAAACCAATTTTACCAAAAGTATAATATGACTTAGACTTACAAACACTACACTTTAAAGATCGTGCCTTTAAATGAAAAAGTCAGTCTTCATTGCACGACTATGTGCAACAGGGACATTTTTTTGGGTTTACAAAGTCAAACAATAACACTACGACCCTGTCTGTCTGGGGTCTGTCAATGACGAATTGTCTGGAGCATGTTTGGAGGAGGTATTGTGGCCCCGGTATCAAATTGGGTACCGGGGCCACCCCACTATGCAGTCCAGATACTTGTTTGGTGGAATTTCGACACGTGGAGGGTTTTTAAATTATATTGTGGCCTCGGTACCAAATTGTGTACCGGGGCCACCACACTACGCAGTCAAGATAGATAGATGCGTATTGCGTATCATAGATAAAGTACATTCAGTGGTGTGGGGCAAATTGAAAAATATTCCAAATGCACTGACATTATCAAAAACAAGAGGTTGTCACACGCTAAAACTCCAACATGTATATGATGGAGAGGATGGAGGAGCAGCCGTATGTGTAGTGTAATGCAGATCTGTTGAAGGTTTTTTATATATTTTATTGTGGTGCCCAGTGCCCACTCCTCTACGCAGTCCAGATACATTTATTGGTGCGAATCATAAAAGTTCAGGGTTTTTAATATATATTGTGGTGACCCACTCCTCTACGCAGTCCAGGTACATTTATTGGTGCGAATCATAAAAGTTCAGGGTTTTTAATATATATTGTGGTGACCCACTCCTCTACGCAGTCCAGGTACATTTATTGGTGCGAATCAAAAAAATTCAGGGTTTTTAATAGATATTGTGGTGACCCACTCCTCTACGCAGTCCAGGTACATTTATTGGTGCGAATCATAAAAGTTCAGGGTTTTTAATATATATTGTGGTGACCCACTCCTCTACGCAGTCCAGGTACATTTATTGGTGCGATTCATAAAAGTTCAGGGTTTTTAATATATATTGTGGTGACCCACTCCTCTACGCAGTCCAGGTACATTTATTGGTGCGAATCATAAAAGTTCAGGGTTTTTAATAGATATTGTGGTGACCCACTCCTCTACGCAGTCCAGGTACAATTATTGGTGCGAATCATAAAAGTTCAGGGTTTTTAAGATATTGTGGTGACCCACTCCTCTACGCAGTCCAGGTACAATTATTGGTGCGAATCATAAAAGTTCAGGGTTTTTAAGATATTGTGGTGACCCACTCCTCTACACAGTCCAGGTACAATTATTGGTGCGAATCATAAAAGTTCAGGGTTTTTAAGATATTGTGGTGACCCACTCCTCTACGCAGTCCAGGTACAATTATTGGTGCGAATCATAAAAGTTCAGGGTTTTTAAGATATTGTGGTGACCCACTCCTCTACGCAGTCCAGGTACAATTATTGGTGCGAATCATAAAAGTTCAGGGTTTTTAAGATATTGTGGTGACCCACTCCTCTACGCAGTCCAGGTACAATTATTCGTGCGAATCATAAAAGTTCAGGGTTTTTAATATATATTGTGGTGACCCACTCCTCTACGCAGTCCAGAAAGATACCTTGTTGCAACGTTTTGGACTAATAACTATATTGTGAGGTGTTCACAATACACTGTAAATTAGTGGAAATGCTTGTTATTGAATGTTATTGAGGTTAATAATAGCCTAGGAGTGAAAATAAGCCCAAAAACTTGATTTTTAAACTTTTTATGTTTTTTTCAAAAAAAATCCGAATCCAATACCTTAAATCCGAACCGAGACCTTTCGTCAAGTGTTTTGCGAGACAAATCCGAACCTCAAAAATAACGAAAATCCGGATCCAAAACACAAAACACGAGACCTCAAAAGTCGCCGGTGCACATCCCTAATATATATATATATATATATATATATATATATATATATATATATAACCTCCTGTCACTGTGTGTAGTGTTAAGGTGCATCAGTTAGACCAGGCCTGCCTAACCTGCGGCCCTCCAGGTGTTGTGAAACTATAAACCCCAGCATGCTTTGCCAGTAGACAACCTGTTGATAGCTGGAAGGGCATGCTGGGACTTGTAGTTTCACAACATCTGAAGGGCCGCAGGTTGGACAGGCCTGAGTTAGACAGTGCACATCATTCTCTAGCCCTGGCTAGCTCCTGGGTGTGGATATAGATGACCAGAGGATCCCCACACATGCTGGATTTCAACAGTCTCTTTGAAAGTGTTGGGACACAGGTGTGGTAACTTAGTGTACAATGCAAACAGATGTCTCAATGATTTGCGAGCCAGACCATCTCCATTAAAATAAACTCTTTACTTACACTCCTCTTCACTCCAGCACAAGGGGCAGGCTGGGCTGGGCTGGGGGCAGGGGGGCATCTGTCCCCTGGGCCAGTCCCCTAGTGGCCTGCCTTGGGCTGGGTCACCTGCATTTTTTTTCCTTTAAAATGTTCCTAATAGGCTGCTGAGTTGAGTATTGCTCCCCGGGGCAAAAATTTACCAGCCCTGCCCTGCTTCAGTTGCCAATAAAACTAAAATAAATATGTATATCTCCTATCTTACTCCAGCACAGTTAGTCATCCCTGTGTGGGGGCCTTATCCCTTGTGCTCTCTCCCCCTCCTGGGGTACTCACACTCACTCAATTTTGTGCAGGCTCTCACACCCTCTCCAACCAGTGCCCTCTATACACACATAAACACACTCACATTGTTGCTTTTTTCATCCACTGTCCAGAGTCTACTGTTCCTGCATCTTGTACCAGATGTACCCTTGTTCCAGACCACCACCTCTGAAACAAGTAAAAGGTCCTGGAATCGGTAAAAACTACTTAAACTTGCTGGTGATCACTGTTCCTTTTTTCATTTTACAGGGGTAGTTGACCACCCTCCTGTTTTTGGAGTGAATTAAACCTGGCATTACAGAAAGACGTTATGTTGTAATACTGGTAATGTGCAGGAAATCAATCCTTTTCATGCAGACAGAAGAGTTAGTAATATAGCTCAGTACGGAAGCGTTTGCATTACTTCCCCAATTGTGTCTGCCAGATATTGGACATCCCCGTAGATAGAGCTAGAGAGAGACAGAGGAAAGAGATAGACGGTGAGGAGTAGGATAGATCTAATTAAATCTAAGACATATATCTAGGGCATTCAAGATTTGGTGAAAGGAAACCTGGTGAATCAGGAGGGATACAAGAGATTAGCAGGAATAGAGAAGTGTCAGAGTACCAGGATTAAGGAGAAGGGAAAGTTTACTGTTAGTTATTTGTGTTTGTGGACTGGATACAATGTGTTCCCAGAGACAGTACCTCAGTCACTGTTTTATCCTATCAGGTAAGAGACAACCTCCAGGGTGGGAATGTGATACAGATTATGTTATGGCTGTAACTGAGTTCCCTGCAGGGGTATAACTACAGCCCATACCGTTATGGTACCCAGCGATGGGGAGGGGCGGAGACAGTGATACATGCCTATCCGCAGCAGATCAAAGGGTCAGGGGAGCAGGGTGGGGGCCTCCAGTGCGGTAAGTAGATAGGTAATGCTGGCTCTTCCTCCAAAATTTTGCCATGAAGTCCATTGGTTGCCAATTACTCCCCTGTTTTCCTGCATATACTGCATAATGGTGCACACTGTGGGGCTCATACTGAGTTGGAAGTATGCCTGTTGTTTAGCCTAAAATATGCAAATTTATACTGTGCATGTGCCCCCCAAAATGGTCTTATGTCCGTATACTTATTTGGCTGCATCTAAAACTTGTGCACGATCATCCCGGTACAATTATAAACCTCAAAATTTAGAGTCAGCATTGTAGTCCAACCTCAGGTTAAAGATCAAGGGTTAGTTGAAAGATTCCGAACACAGGTTGGAATATTATTTGCACACACACACACACACACACACACACATATACTACTGGTGCAGAGCTGGTTGAATCTTAAGATGTGTCTGACTCAGCATATGGGTGTGAATATGCTACTTTTACATGTGTATATTTAGAGCTTTTGTATTGGACACATAAGTATCTTGCCCTGTGTGGCCCATCTCCCCAGTGATGGCAGGCAAGGTCCCCAGAAGGGACACTGTAAGAAAAGAGCTGAGTGCCTCATAGAGAAGGTAGGGCGCTGGTGATGCATGCGGTTGTGTCACCGGAGAGGCGGCCCCATGCGATGGCGTGGGCTGCTGGCTGCAAAGTTGTTGGGGCATGGCCAATGGCACAAAAGCGCCAGTGCCAGTTATAGGGAAGACATGTAGAGAACTAGTGTCTTTAAAGACTCTAGTTTCCCCTCATTTAGGGATTGAGAAGTCACATTGTAGCCAGGACATGGAAAGAAGGAGGGAGGTCTCCAGCACAGGTGCCACGAGGTGCAATTTAGTAACCCCAGTGAGGGGGTCTATAGGGCCCCTAATATTGGAGATACTATAATAAAGGGGCAGAGCCAGCAGGGTCTCCACCATCTGGGGTGCTCCAAGAAGTGGCACGAGTGAAAGTGAGTCCTTGGAGGTGTGCATGAGAGCTACGCCTTGACAATAGGGGTTGAGATTTTGGAGGATAATGCCTTGAGGAGATGCCCTGGATAAGCAGCATGTATTGGCCTGACAGAGACCCTACGATGGGTGAGTGTGTGAGTGGCTAGAAGCCACAGAAAGTCAAAAAGAACGCTTTGAAAGTGCTCCCATACCAGCAGTAGCTGGATTAGGGGAGAAGGACCCGCCGTATAAGAATCCCCTTGGAATGTGCCCCAATACCATGAGGGGGGACACAGCAACTAGGCAGCATGGCTATTCTAGAGGGAAAGAGTACCCATGATGAGAAAGAGAGAGCTATGTAGTTTGCAGACAGTGTCATCAGGGGAGGCAGAGTCCCTGGCCCCTGGGACATTGTGAGAGATTTGCTTGAGTAATTTATTGCCATCCATCTAAATGCACAGCAGCAGTGGGATTGCCAAGTAAACAAGGGTCCCTGGATAATAACAATGCTCTATGTCTATGGATCGTAACAGTGTGGAGAGCAACAGTGGGACTGTGAAGAGGAGGGTCCCTGTGAATGGGATGGTGTGCACCGTGACAAGGAGTATCCCTGGATCACGGGATGTTAAATAGGAGGAGTAGTAACCCTGGTTATGGGGATAAATGCAAGAACCTCATAACTGTATCCATTGTTTGCTGGTACCTGAGAATACAAAGCTTATATCAGAATGTGTGGAACTACTGCACGTCTGCACCCATCAACGCCAGGGATGCAACTGTGTAATTACTGCCAATTATCATTATTATGAAAAACACATTTCTGATATGGAATTTCCAGTTGTTATTAAACTACAAATCCCAGCATGCTTTGCAAGTGTTTTATTAGAGCAGGCATGTGCACTCTGTTGTATTCCAGCTGTTGTGGAGCTACAAAGGCTATCATTGCATGCTGGGACTTGTAGTTCTACAAAATCTAGCAGGTCACACCTTGCAAAATGATAGACTATAGGTTATTATTATCCTTTTAGATAATAATAACCGCGGCTCCTGACACACTGCTACGATGGAAAATAATAAGTATGTTTTTTTCTTTTAAAAAGTATATATATAAAAATATAGCAGTAGATGTACAAGTTGTATTTTCATCATCATTTATTTATATAGCGCCAGCAAATTCCGAAGCACTTTACAATTGGGAACAAATACATTAATAAAGCAATAGTGGGTAATACAGACAGACAGAGGGGTATGAAGGCCCTGCCCGCAAGCTTACAATTTACTGATTCCCCCCATTCTGTTAACGCCACCCTTCAATGGAACTAACAGAACCGATAATGTGACTGACTTTCCTCTGTGATATTTGACAAGTAATCTCTCCCATACGGGAACTTTTATATATAGGGTGAAGATAAAACTCCTACACGGGCTTTCTGCCCTTTGATAAATTGACCAGTTAGGTAGATTTCATTTACAAAGCTTGGTTTGAGGAGAAGATATATTGTTTAATAATAAATAAAGCTTGTAGCTGAAGTGCTGTACATGTCCTTTTCAATATCTTACATAAGGGTGGGTGGGAGAGCCCAAGGACAATTCCATCTTGCACCACTTTTCTTTTCTGCCACTGCTGTGTGCCAATGTGTCCTAGATGTGCTAGGAACTGCCGTGTGTTTGTGTCATTGCTCTGTCGCTTACCATCCAGCCAGGTCGCTGCAGTATTTGTCCGAAAGTGTATGAAAATAATATTGTGACCTGTGAGGTGGTCAAAACTGACTGCAAATGACTTGAAGTTAGTGTTATTGAGGTTAATAATAATAATAATGTGGGGGGGGGGTGCAAAATTGTGAGTTTAGCAAAAAAAAATTGGGATTTTAGAAAAAAATAGCGATCCAAAACCAAAACACACAATGGAGGTTTTGCCAAAACCAAAACACGAAGTTAATCCAGATCCAAAACCAAAACCAAAACCAGAACACGTGGGTCAGTGAACATCTCTACCTTTTACCTGGGATTTGTGTAAATGTGATTACTGTGCTGATTATACTCTGTTTTCTCTTTCAGTTTTCAGTCTGTGGATGGATCTGACCAGTGGGATGATGAATATTCAGCTGATCCCTCAGTATCCAGTGATCGGGGGATCTGTCACTCTGAGTGTTACTGGGATTACTGGGAGAATTCTGTTTGTCAGTTGGTACAAAGGACCAAACACAAATGCTAAGCACCAAATCTTCGCATATATTCCTGTTGATTCCTCCCCACAAATTAATGGACCTATCTACTTCTCTCGGGCCAGACCTTTACCTCCCAGCTCATTACTGATCTCAGATCTTCATCTCACAGATAGTGGTAATTACACAGTGAGTGTACAGACAGAGAAACCAGCAGTTATAGCCTCTGCGACCCTGACAGTCTATGGTGAGTAATATGTTACCTCTGTCCCTGGCAGACATGTGATGGATACTTCTGTTCCTTCTACTCTGTGTGTGGCTGAATACAGTGTTAGTTACAGCTCTGAGGTTTAACTCATTGTCCCAGTATCTGCTCATTGGGTAATGACCTGGTTCTGTCTATCTCCCATCAGCCCCTGTTACCAAGCTGGGGTACATAGGGTGTGACCACCAATAAGGAGAAATGATGCACATTTTTCAGATAGGATGAACTAATGGAAAAGGGTACAGAGCAGAGGTACAGAGGGAGCTGAAACAGAGTGGTCTCTCTGATTGTAGGGCAATGGATATGTGCTTATACTTGAGCCATGTCCATGTACCACAATATCTATTGTTTACCAGAAGCTGTTCTTTAAGCTGCCTAACGGTTGATGCCCTCCTCGCCCTTTATTCTATGCTTCACTATACCATTCCTCAGTTTGTTTACCCATTTAAAGACAAAAGACCCATGTGTGGCATAAAGATGTCACAGCTTTTTTTTTAGGTCACCAGCCCCCGATGCTTAGGCTCAGCCACAATCAGAAGGTTTTGACTCCATGGCCGTTCTTTGCACCACCCAGAGGCCACTGACTGCAGCACTGTCCCACTTTGCTGTGCCCTGTCTGCAATACAAAATTATGTTATTTACAATACATAAAGATTTCTCTGTTGCTGCAAAGTTCCACCCAGAAAAAAACAATCATTTGTTATTGTTCTTGCATGATCCACTCTCACTGTTGTTTCTCCTGCAAATGAAAATGTTTGATTATATGACATAGCAACTAATTGGAGGGGAATTGATTCCATCCATTCTCCCCTAGTTGATTCAACTAAAAGCCAAAATAATGTTGTTAGCATCACCCCCATCTGTGCCCAGTTTTAATTGGGTGTGGGCGGGTGGGAAAACAAGTAGCTCCAATCACAGGTAATCCTATCACCCTCTTCCCCTGCCTCTCCTTTATGCTCCTATACTTACTCCTAACTCCTCCCAGGTCCCACCCCCTCATATATACTTACTATCATCTTATTGGCTGTTCCTAACCCATCCCTCTTCTAACCTCTGTTCCTATGGTCCCTGCTTCTCTCCTAACCCCTCCCTCCTCTAACACTTGTTACCATGTGGCTGGCCCCTTACTCTGCCCCCCATCCTTAGTCCAAGTAAGGCTGGTCACACTTCCAACTAAATCTATATACTACCCCTTGCACCCCCCCAACTATTAATATATTGACATTTCCATGACATATTTAAAGGAACACAAAACAAAATATTTCCATTAAGATAATAAAATAGTATGAAAATATTAACAGTAAAATAATCATTTAAAACTGGGTTTTTCATAGAACCTCCTACAACTGAGATTTTTCTGTCAATAAAACTGATAGAAATGCCTCTTCTCTACTCAGAATGCTCCTCTACTCTACTCTACTCTTCATCCACCTATCAGAGGATGGGTCCGGGTGTGAGTGACAGACTTCTCACCTATCATTTTGGGAACTCCTCTTTTACAAATAATGATTCAATCTCCCTATGGATTTTTATGAGTCTCTGGATGACATCTAATGTAGCCAGATAGCAGGTATATTACATATCCAAATAGTTGTTAATAAACAAATCTGTATGATCCCCTCAAACTTTTTCCTAAAGTGTGTAATTTGTATGTAACCCCTGGGGATGCTGCAGTTGGACTTGAGCACCCAGGGGCTAATAATCACAATTGCATCAGTAAGAAAAGAGATGCATATAGCTATTTACCAGTCAAGGAGAAGGAACTACATCTCCCAGAAAGCTGTTATGAAGAGGGGGCGGAGCCTAAGAAGACTGAGAAACCAGAGGGCGGAGAGAGAGAGGGAGAGAGGAGCATCCTGGGAGAGACTGAGCTGTGTGACCAAGTCAGATAGGTGACCCTAGGCAGAAGGGCACTGGATGAGTGATCTGAGCAGAGAGAGCAGTCTGCAGAGATATCAAAGCTCGGTGCAGTTCTGAACAGAACCTGCTGGAAGCCACAGTTTGAAGCTGTAGGAGGAGGTTTGCATGCATCTCTGAAGAAGGACATTTTACAAGTCAGCCATTTTGGAGATAATCAAGTTCAGACCTGTGACACACTGGTGCAGATAAGTTACTGGTTATTTTTATCTATCTGTTGTTGTTCAAGTGGGGTTTGGACTATATCTGGCCACAAGGGCTGAAGAGTTAGGGATAGATGGGTGGGCAGGTAAATATGCACCAAGTGTGTGTCTAATCAGCACTTGTGGAACTACAAGTCCCAGGATACAAATTAGAAAGGATTTTACAGTTGTTGCTAGAGGAGGGTCTGCATACTGTGACTGCTGTACCTCACTGCAAGTGATTTAAAGACCTCCAAAATCTGCAAACTGGACACATGATGTTTCCATGCCATGCTGCATACATACAGAAGGGCCCCAACTTGCAGTGCACTGCTCTATTTGTGTGGTGTGTTTGAATACTGCTGTGTGTGTTTGGCAGTACATTGTAGGGCTATAAGGGAAAATATATAAATTCACCCTGCAAGATATTCACAGTATCAGGAGCAAGTAAGATATCTGATATATTTTTTCATGTGTATAAAGCTGTGACAGTTAATGGTTATATTGTTATATATTATATTATATTGTATGCTGTTATTGATTTATTGCGAGTTTTTGTGTTAGCTTGGTGTGCATAGTAAGAAGTGGTGCGCCACTTTCATCCACACTGTTTTATTACTGTATTGTATTGTTTGCACTATTATTTCAAATTATACCAAAGTATATTTTTCTATAAAATTACAAAGCTGCATTTAGGATTTCCATTTAAATAAATGTGCCTGGCTGGCTTTTGCAGCACACATTTTGTCACAGAGTGTTAATACTGGGCAGGGGGTTTCCCGAATCTCCCCCTGGTGTATCTTTTGAACACCCCCCAGAAGAGAAAGCAGAGATTCGGGTGGAGGCACTGAAAACCGAGTACCAAGGTGAGAAGCATCTGCGTGGTTCAATATATATATATACCCTCACAACGCTTAATACACAAGGGGGTGTTACATGTAAATAATCCAAACTGATTGATACTGAGGAGCACTAATTAAAGTTTTATCAACCATTTTTCTACATATATTTAAGATAATTTATTTGTATTTATCCATCTATTTAGGGTAAAACTTTGTACTTTTTTACTTCTATGTAATTATCATATCTGGTGTAACTATTTAAGCAAACTCTTCAATCTCCCTCTCTTGTTAAATGAATATTGGAAACAAAGAGGACATGAACATGAAAAAATTCTCCTAAAATTCACAGAGCAATTATTATTCTCATTCAGCCCAAATGGGGCAATAAACATAAAACAAGCTTCTCTCCCCCAAATGAAATGATCAGGGAAGCAGATATTGATGGTGACGGTCAAGTAAATTATGAAGAGTTTGTACAAATGATAAAAGCAAAGTGAAGACTGTACAGAATGTGTTAAATTTCTTGTACAAAGTTGTTTATTTGCCTTTCTTTGTTTGTAAAGCACACTACAGAATTTTCCACCAACTTTTTATGTCGATCGATTTTACATGCGATCGATGTTCCGATCGCTCGGTCCATGGACTGCATACACACTAGCCTTGTTTAGGACGATAAAGGGAGATGCGGACGTCACATTAGCAACTTTTTACAGCCATGTTGTCGTGAGCAATGACTGTAATTTCGTACTCACTGTTGTGGATCGGTCGCAAACTTATACACACTACACAATGGAAACGAGATTGGAACGAAAATATTTAACGGTACGACCAACCAAATGAGGCGACAATCGTCCATTTGGGCAGACTTTTGACCATTGTGTCACTGCACACACTGACCCGACTTTTGAATGAGCAGTCGTATGTTGGCTGATAGAGCCGATTATTGGATGAAAACCGTATAGTGTGTACCCAGCTTAAGTTATCTGTAAAAGCTTTGCCCTTATTGTCAAAAAATGTATGTATAGTAATTTAGAATTCAATTCATGTTTCCCATATTACTGTCACTGTCTTTCTTTTTCCTGAACTTTTTTATTCTTTGGTTTCCATGAAAAGTTGAACAAGTAACCAATGCTGCATGTGGCTTTCTTGGGATTTTAACAAAGCCCTTTTGTGCACATGAAGAGCTTGATGAATTTTGGAAGGGAACATCTGAGCTCTACAAATTTTATTTTGAAACTTTTTCTTTTTTTTTCAATCTTTTTTCTGCCCCTCGAGCTGGATTTCTTCAAGTAACTTGTCTGCCTGTTGGAACGTGGAAAAAACAACTCTAAACTACAGATAGTTAACAATATTGAACTTGTGTTGCACTAATGCAAAGCTGGTATATCCAGATACAAGTCTTGTTTGTCTTTCTTTTCTTACCACCCTCCCTGCCTTCCCTACCGCATCTTTGCTCCAGACCTGGAACATCTTCATCATGCTCTCCTATAATTTTCTTTGACTTACACAGAGGGGTCTGCATAGCTCTACTCGGTAGAGAATTGTAAGATCCTTCACCAGTTAAAGGTTTACTTTGGTTCAGCCACTTTTCAGAAGAACCTGCTTTTGGCACAATTTGCCTCAAATCCATGTGGAGGGACAGAAGACGCTGGAGCCGGTGCCCGTGAAGAGGGCGAAGATATCCGGCAGCGCTATGCCCCTGGAGGGGCTGAAGATATACCTGGTGCCCGGGAAGGGGATGAAGAGTCCCCCGGCAGCTGAGCCCTGCAAGTGGGTGAAGAAAGAAGAGGAGAAGTACTCACCCGTCCAGCGATCCAGCGGCGGTGAGTATAACTTTCTTTCTGCAGGTCCCGTCCGCGGAGGAAGGATGAGCCAATCAGGGCTCATCTTTCCCCGCTGGCCAATCAGCGGCCGGATGCGCGAGCCAATCGCGGCTCGCGCCCGGCCATTCAAAAGATTGGCGCCGACGCGAGCCAATCAGCGCTCGCGCCGGCGAATGACGTCACGCCGGCGACTATATAAGTCGCCGGGTGGCGCCATTTTGGCAGAAGTCCGTCGGCGGAGAAGAGAGAGGACGTCTCTTCAAGACGTCCATCAAGAGAGCCAGCAGCAGCGGCGGCAGGGGGCCCTTGTAAGGGCCGTGAGCTACCCTGCCGCCAGAAGACTCCTAGCAAGCCGCCGGAGCGGAGATCGCCGGCGGGGAGCCCTTGTCAGGGCTGAGAGCGCCCCCGCCCCAGCTGCAACTGGAGACCCAGCGCCGAAGCGGAGAAGAGGCGCCGCCGGCTGGAGGGTCTGGAAGACCCGGAGGAAGAAACAGAAGACGGCGTGTCAAGTTGAGTATCCTGCGCAGAGCAGGTAAGTAGACTCAACAATAACGTCGGGCACTAGGCCCGTGGGCACAGCCGGGCACAAGGCCCGTTGGCACTGTAAATTAGGGGTACAAGGCCCAGGGACCTGGGCACTAGGCCCCAACGAAGTAGTGGGCCAGTAGGCCATTAGTATACTGATATAAAGGGGACAAGCCCCTGTTAGTTAGAAAGGGGGAGTCAGAGCCCCAGAGGTACAAGGGCACAAGGCCCTTAGGTAGTTAGGGGCCTAGAGGCCATAGGAAGGCCAGAGGGCCTGGTTAGGGGCTGGTAGCCCATCTGCTATTAAGGGCACAAGGCCCTCAGCTAGTTAGGAAGGCCACAGGCCTTAGGCAGGGGCTAGGACCCCTAGGTAGTAGGGCACAAGGCCCTAGTAAGTGGGCTCAGAGCCCTGAGTTAGAGAGGGGGCTGAGGCCCATTAGTCAGAGCAGAAGGCTCTGTGTGTAGCTGGGCAGAGACCCATGGTGTATAGGGCATAAGGCCCTGGTGGTGTGAGGTAGAGGCGTGGGAGCCTCGTGAGAGTAGGCGCGGTCCTGTGTGAGGTGAGCACACGTGGTTAGGAGGTACGGTCGAGCGTAGGCTCCCGTGGTGCTGTAGCAACCTGCTGGTTGGCTAGCAGCGGTGTGTTCGGGTAAGTAGCGGCAAAGTACTGTAGACTGTATTTATTCTGTCTGTGTGGCGAGTGTAGTTTACATTACAGTATTTTGGTGTGCTTTCTAGCTGTGTCCAGGGGCAAGACGTCAGGCCCCCATTAAAGGTAGGCTCTTGTTTCCTGTGGTTTTCCTGTGCTAACCCGTGCTGTGTGGGGACAAGTGTAAGTAACAGCATACACATAGTCAGGGAAGAACACACGTAGTGTCCCTGTCCCTTAGGTCCCCGGGGTCACACTGGTACCCAAGGGGGGTGGCTGAGTGAGTTGGTGGCAGTGCAGCACACCTTGAGGCAGTTCCAGGGGCGGCCGTGGTTCTGATCAAGGGTCCTCAAGGCCGGTTCCGTGCAGGTGGACCTGTGGTTCCGGACGAAGGGACACGTGTGAGATACCCGAGTACAGGCAGTCGGGCGGTTCAGTTCGATCGGCTGTTCCGTGCGGCAGTCGGCCCGCGGGTTAGTGTGCTGTTTTACTGAGCCTCAGCCGGGCTTAAAGAACCCGTACTTAGGGCCTGTGTGTGACTCCATAGCAAGAAGGCAGCTTCTTGGTAAGACCTGGGTGAGGGGGTTAGGAACCGCCCTCCGGTTTAGGCTGTGAACACCGGCTGGTGTTCCCCGTAGCGTGTAACTAGTAGTTCCGTTAGTGCACCACATTTAGTTAGTCCTAGTGTTTGACGTAGTTGCGTTGCCGACCATTAGAACGTTGTTAGGGTCGGGTCGCCGTTGTAGCTAGTCCAGTTTGTGGGTGCCATCTTAGTTCACGGAGAGCGTAGAGGGAGGCTGTGTGTCTTGTCATCCGCAGGAGTCGGGAAGGTGCAGGAGAACCGGATCGGAAGTGGGAGTGTCCCGGTGAGTATCACGCTCGATTCCTCCTTTCGGTTAGGCCCTCACCGGCAGGTGTGTGAGGCACTTGAGGCGGGATTAGTCCTCGGATTAGTCTTGGCCTTCAGTGCCTGTAGTCCCCCGCGTCTTGGCAAGAACAAAGTGAGGAGGCGGCAAGGAGCTTGGACTGACCGTGTCCTTGTCCTTTGCCGTAGTCTCGGACAGCCCTTACCTGGTAGGCACGGCCGTAATCTCTGTCTCTATCTCAGAGGGACGTGATTGGAGGTGACTGCGGCTGCGGATCTGCTGGGATAGGATCGCAGCTGGGAAAGTGGAAGCGGACTGGAGGTGACCATCGTTTACAAGGTGAGTTATTTTCTGTTGCGTCTGTCCCTGTCTTTTCCCCGCAGGGGGCGTTACATCCATTCCAAGTTATATATTTGTTGTCCAATAAAAAAACAAAAGTCTAAAAAGAAAAAAGATTTGACACTGCGAATCCCTGAGTGTATTCTTTCTATCCCAAAAGCTTGAAGATCCTTTGGGATTTCCTCCATGTTCTTTTATACTAGTGAGAAGTTTGAATTTAGTCTGGTCAGATCTGACATTTCAAATATTACTTATATGTTCTTTGCTTGAACAGTTTATTTGTCATGCTTATATATTTTTTGTTGCATGGAAAGTATAGGTAATAGAGAACCACCCTAATATTTCAATTAATAAGGTCCTTGATTTTCCACAGCTTGTTATAAGAATCTTTATACTCTTTAGATTGGACAGTATATTGGCAAGCCTAACATTTGCCACATTTAAAACACTATTATTGTTTTATACACTTCCCCTATGAGAAATATGGACATCTCTGTCTTTCAAGTTCTGTGACCACCTCGAGCTTATTGATATTCTCTCACCACTTCAGCAAGATCAACATCAGATCTTAAAATAGTCCAGTGTATCATAAAATGCTATTAATATCTCTCCATTCTTTACAGAGGGTACCCAAGAATCCAGGGCCGGTGCTAGGGTCCATGGCGCCCTAGGCATTTTGAAAAAATCGGCGCCCCCCCGCGCAAAAATCGGGGCGCCCTCCTCCCCCCTCACCCCATCTTTCCTTACCTTGTCACACCACCGCCGCCTCTCTGCTCCATCTCCTCCCCTCCACTCACTGACACTAGTGAGTGGTGGGGAGGAGACGGAGCAGAGAGGCGGCGGTGGTGAGTAATAGCCTCTCCCCCCTCCCCGTGCATCTGAATGCTGTGCGGCGGCCGTGACAGGTATGGTCAGCGGTCGCTGCACAGTTTTAAAGTAATTTACATTCTTGTGGCGCCCTCCAGAGCCCGGCGCCCTAGGCAAGTGCCTAACCTTGCCTAATGGGAGCGCCGGGCCTGCAAGAATCTTATTTTGTCATCTTTGCATCAGATGTAACAAGGACAGATAAGAGATTCTCATTGTCGACACCTGAACATCCCATAGGCTTTAAGTATTACTTTTCTACTGTAGCCTCTAGTCTATGGGGCAGATTCTATTGCCCGCGATGTTCTGATGAACATCGCGGCCGTGCATTTTATACCGGTGGTACGGTATAAATTAACGCTCATTTTTGCTCGCTGGGACGGGGGGTATCGGTCCCCCGGGCCGCTCGGTCTAACCACTGTTAGGGCCGGCCAGCTCCCCGATGCAATATTTCCGCGTAATAACCGGCATAATGTCATGTGATGCGGCCGCCTGTGCGCCCCCCGGGCTGAAACCTGCCAGCCCGCGCCTGACTGTAGTTAGCATTGCAAGTCTCTTTCTTACCTACATTCTACTACCATTACTCTCATAAGTGATACTAAAACTTATTTTATTTAGAAATGGTCTATTTTATATTTTACTGATGCTTTTGTGACCAAAATATATATATTTGTGTATAAACTGTTATTTTCTCATTGTAGAATTCTCCACTGTCAACTCTGTCAATACTGGAGCTGTGGTTGGACTCATTGTTGGAGTAATCCTGGGAGTTGCACTGATTATTATTGCAGGCTTCATACTGTACAGGAGATTTGCCCATCCTGTGAGAGACAGACAGAATGGTAAGCAGAGAATCCTGGACCATATTTGCTAAAAGATGTGTAAATCACAATGGAAGTGCTAATATTGTTTAGCAGTCTTGCACAATCTTGCACCCTCCAAGTGTATAGACTACCCCTAAAAACTGATCTTGAAGTGACTGTACCCAGACAATTTGGGCTTTTACAGCCAAGAACTTACCATTATTTATATTCTTTCCACAAATGTACATGTCCATTCTATGTCACCCTATAATTCCAGTTTTAGCCTTGTTCTAAGATGACTGCGGGGGCAGGCTGGGGGGCATAAGCCCCCGGGCTGGTCCCATAGTTTTTTTCTTCTGTAAAATAGGCTGCTGAATGGAATCTTGCCCCCGGCCCAAAATTTGCCAGTCCTCCCCTGGATGACTGTATAAATAGAGAGCACCATGACCAGGCATGAAAGCATCATTGCCTACTCTCACGGAATTTACGAGAGACTTCTGACTTAGGGTGAGAACTTCTGGCAGAACATGCAATCCTCTGGAAAGAACATTAACCTTCCTGCAAAGTGGATGGCTCTTGTGCAATAGCGCTAATCACGTTATTAAGCACCGACCACCACAGTGAACAGTGACTAGGCTGAGGCATGATTACTCAGTTAGCATCATTATAAGTCATGCCCATCTCTCCTATTCATACCACGCCTCTCTCTCTCTTGCATATAGTCACACTCCTACAGGTACATGCTGAAAAAGACTTCTCCGTCCTGATAACGCCACCCACTCTATTAATAGCACCAGGGCCTGATTAATTGTTCAGGCCGCTCGTGACACCATCTCGACTACCCTCAAATGCCGGTCAGAGGATGACTTATTCTTAAACCTTGACCATGGGAATACATCAAGAGTAAAACCTATTTTGGATCTCCTGCGATCCCTGACTTGTATTTGAAATTGATCCAGAGTAATGTTGTGTACAGTTTCACTGAGATTGACTGGTTTTAATAAAATAAACCAAACAGGTACAGTATACTTAATATATGGCTGAATGAGAAGCTCATTCAACTAATCTAGAGATATTTAAGGAAGTTGCAAGTATAAGATGTGTTATTTAACTTTGTGGTCAATCTCCAGAGACATCAACAGATGGTCACATCCAGACTCCTGTGTATGAAAATGTGCCTGGCAAAGCAGAGGTATGTAATTGTTTGTACTGGTAGTTGTTTTCCCAAGTGTGTTAAACAACCCTCTTTGGTGTATCATTTAACTTTCTACTCTGTTTATAACTGACCAGAGCTCTCTCACTCCTCAAATGTGATCTTCCCACCAAGCACATAGGTTTGCTGTAAGTTTCCTTCTTCTCTCTGTTACAGTCTGTATGTTTCCCATCATCGTTATTTTGTTCATTAGTAGAACTTGTGTACAGTAGTAATCACAATGTTTTATCTCTGCTGAAAGTTCCCCGTGTGTATATTTCATGTTCACTTGGAGTTGTGGTGATTGAACTCCTAACGCTCATGTTTGACACTATGATGTACAATATTCAACATATCATATGTCTTATTACTTCTATATCTTTCAACAGAATCAATCGTCAAAGGAAGATTCATCGTATATGGTGAGTTAATATATGATAGGTGTGTTGTTGAGTGACTGAGAAAATCTTCTATAAATGTGAGTTATATGTAAACTATAGTGTTGATTTTATATCAATACCATCACATTCACTGGCAGGGAATTTACCAGGAAGTCAACAATAGAGAACTTAAAAACAGTTTTATTCTGTGACAAAGGGATTAATCGTGTCCATGACATAAACTCCTAGCTTGGAAAGTTGTCTCTCCCTACTTATCCATTATACTGAACCTGTCCTTATGCTACCTCTCGCTCAGCGGTCGTTCTTCCTTTTCATTATATAATCATGCCCATATAGGAGTGATTTATATAGAGGCGCCCCAATAGGAGCATGTGAGAGTGTGTTTGGTCACACCACCATAATGTCAGATGTGTCTCTTATGTATAACTGCTCAGATTATTCTCTGACGTCTGAACAACAGATTGTGCTGGAGAATTGCTCTGTCTGATCTTCTGATACTGACTCAGGAATTTTGACCACGATCGGGACGGACAGGAGATTTCACTTAAAATTGAGAGAGACTTTTTCATCTTTTTTCGATAGAAAAATATAATAATAAAAAAATGGGCACTGCTTCCATGCTAATGCGCGGAAGGAGGAGGGGATGAGGCCTCACCTCCTGTGATCTGCCAAGCTCTCCCTCATCATTTTCCTACTAGGCCGGCTCAGTCTTCACTCCTGTGCAAGCACAGAAGAGGGGGGGGGGGGTCCCCTAAAGTCTTGTACTTCGATCTGTATAAATAACACCTATCCACTTCCCGACAATACCTGGATCATGTTCTGTTCCCTTCCTCAGTGTAAGTGGCCCAAGTGGTGGTGGCTCATGGTACTGTTGGCGGCTGAAGTACTGGCTGAAGTGGGCATGTGGCGGAATCAGTGGCTGAAGTGGCAGCAGAGTGAGGGCAGCAGTAGTTGATGTGGCAGCAGACTGGCAGTAGCAGTGGCTGAAGTGGCAGCAGTAGTTGATGTGGCAGCAGACTGGCACTAGCAGTGGCTGAAGTGGCAGCAGCGGTTGAAGTGGCAGCAGGATAGCAGTAGTGGCAGACTGAAAGCAGTGACAGAGGGCAGGACACCCATTCTCAGAACTCCAGGTGACTGTGCCAACTGGGCAGAAACATGTTTCAGTCAACAGTCAGTGTTCATGTATTGTTCACCAAGGGGGCTGGGGATTGTGGAAATAGCTAAGCTGGGCACCCCAGGAAGAGATGTCGTGCTGGGGTCTGGGATCAGGGCCACAACATAGCACAGACAGTCGGCTAAGCACTCATTATTACATCTAATTATCTGTGTATCCCTTGGCCACAACAGGCCAATTGCCAGATCTAAGGCCATTGGCCAAGAGCCCAAACTATCTGCGCTCACGAGTCTAGTGCCTCAATTATCCGTGCCCATGGGCATAGTGACTAAACTATTATTGTCCATGAGACTAATGCCTGAACTATCTGTGTCCACAGGACTTACCTAGTCTGGCCTCTTTCCTTGGCAGCAGGAGGAAACTATAAACAGTCTTTGACTTTCTATTGCCACTGTACAGTAATGGTGCCGTCTGCTGGTCCATTGACTTGATCCTGTAATCCTCTCCCCTGCTTTCTAGCTGCTTTTGTCTTCAATGCTCTGCCGCCGTTTTCTTGCTTTATGCACAGAATGCTACTGCTCTCATCACTCTGCCGCTTTCTTTAGCTGGGGAATCATCTCTCTCTGGGAGCTCTTCACTGCTCGCTCTCCACCATCGGACTGGCTGCACCAGCATATATATGGCCACAGTGATGGGGTCGGACGATGACTCTGTGAGACTGGATTGGACCACAGCAAATCTTTACAGATTGTCTTGGTTCATGGCCAGAATAAGTCACTGCTGCCGAATGCTTACTTGTCCACCGTCGGCAAGCAGGTAAGTGGTCCTTTTGTCCTGAGGATCTGTTCACAGTTGGGCGCGTCCTTCTAAAACCAGTCTGGGGACGGTTTTCAATATGTTAGGGATGTTGTAAAGTTTGAACATTTTGATTCACCTAAATTTAGAAAAATATTTTACATTTTTTATAATATTTTTTAAATTATATTTAAACAAATATAAATAAATTCAACCATTGTAAACAGGTCTGAACATGTTCAAGGGTTTTCCAGCGTACATTCCTACATTGTGTTGTATTTTTAATGACATTGTTTGTGTTTTCATACAAGCTACAACAATATTTATATTTTCATAAAAAAACCCTAAAACATACTATAAAATGCAGCCATTTAAGCTTGAACAGGCAACATTTTATTATTTATTTAAGGCCTTTTGTTTTCACTGTAAGATGCAAACTTCACACTAGAAATTTGAACAGGGAATTCGGCCACAACAGTTGACATCAATTGAACCATCCTAAAACTCACCATTGTACCACAAACAACTGTAAGGCTGTTTAACTGGCCAAATTTAATTGAATTTCAAATGAAATAATTCAAGTATCTCTGAGCAGGGGATATGACCATTTATTTATTTATTGCTTTGAAGAGCACTGCCAATTAAATTAGGACCCATTCTGACATTACGGGTGATGGGTAGTTGTTTTTTTTTCCAATTTCGAACTGGAGTCAAATTCCAATGATTTGTGACTTTTGAGTTGAATTTTTGTAAAAGGTGGTGGGTTATCCTGTGGGTGTTGTTGTGTCATCTGGTGCACCCTCAATAATTTTGCAAAGTTGCGCCCTACACAGAATAAAATACATACATAATGTTTGATATATAAAGTAGGATGCACTCACTGTGTTAAAGAAAAGCAAATCGTGTGGTGTCAATTTAGTTGATTGTTGATTGTATGCACTTTTACCATTACAGGGGTGGAAGAAACATAGAGATTTTGCAATGCAGGGTTTAGTTGTGTGTATTCTATTAATTTATTATATTTATTATTATATTTATTTTTCAGGATTTGCAGTTCAGGTCGGATGAAACATACACAGAGCTGAAACTATAACACAGACTGCGTAAAGATTCCACAAAGAACAGCCAGCTCTGCCTCGAATACAACTAACCGAATGATCAGAAACAATATATATTACGAGGCACGTCAACAGTAATAACTTAAAACAGACATAAAAAAAGAACATTTTGCCGCAAAAAAAATCTAACTGCAACACTGTTCATTTAAACAGGGAATTCCACTCCCACAGTGCACAATATAATCAAAAATATATGGAGACCACAAAGCAGTATAGAGTTAATCATATATAATAAACCTTTAAAAGGTAATTATTTTGAATAAATTGTAAACTGCAGCAGAATATTATAGTAAAGAATATTGGCAGAATTCTTAGTATGAAATAACAGACTCCCAATATATACTTAAAAATCATTTATTTAAAAACACATTTAGCATTAATATATTATCACCATCAAAATTTCATTGCACTGAAAACAAGTCTTCAAAACTAGTTTATTGGATATTGTGTATATAGACAACATAAAGTGTAATCAAAACTGTAATAAACACCCTCTGATTCAGTGTATTGGTTTCTCATGATTATTGTCACTTTATAACACTATACAAATGCTGTATGCTTCACACAGGTGTATTCATTAGTTGGTAATGGTATCCCAAATCTCTTAGGAACACACAGTATCTATTATCGAATTCTAATATGATCCACTGAATAGTGGATATAATAGCGGAAAAAAGGGGGGATTGGCCAACTCACCGTATCCTCTAACGCTCCATCTGTCCTGGAGCTTATAATTCGACAGTGATGTGTAGAAGAAATTCTCTTTAGGAATAACTGGCCCCTGATTGAAATCTGTAAGCTGCACAACTCCGGTTTTCTGACGTTGTTACAAATGTTTCAGTAGGATAACACAGAGATGCCAAAGATTTATTTATCCGATGATTTGCAGATCAAATCAAAGCATTCAACGCGTTTCGTCACAGTGGAGCATTTGTCAAAGACATATTAAATCAGCCTTCATTAAGGGGTTATAAACCCTTCTTAATGCCAAGAGCTACCAATCACAACTCCTTTCTAGCAAGGAAGACTGCACCGTTGCGGCTCCATGAGGACTGGATTTGGGAAACCCTGCCTTAAGTAATGATTAATGTCACCCATGGATTAACCTTGTTTTATCCTATTCAATGATATAACAGTGCAATTTAAATTTGAAGAAAAAATGTTATAGCGTTTGTGCTAATTTTGGACAATGCTACGTAAGAAAAAAGTGAGACATATTCCAAGTCCTACATTGCGACAATCATTATATTCTAATCCACAAGCTACCAGTGGAGCAGGCTACACAGCCAACTGGGGGTCCTCATCGTCCACCTCTGGGCGTCCATGTGGTGTGGGGGAAATATTTTAGATAATGCTGAAGACATGTTGAATTCATACAAATGTTAATTTTTATTTTTTTTGGGCACGGTATGCCCTTGCTTTATTTTTCTGAAGAAGAAAAAATTAATTTTGCTTCTTGAGTATGAAGTGACTTGGTGTAAATGTTAAATATATTGTCTAAGGATGCATATTTGTGTTGTTAAATGCTTAAAAAAAATATTCACAGGCTAACCAGAGTGCCTGAAAGTAATCTGTGGGGTCAATCTCCAAATTTGAAATGGAAAAAAAATGCAAATCATTTCCATGTGAGTGCAGTAGTCCCCCTCCCAAAAAAAAACAGATTTGTAGAAAGTCAAAAACGGTCACATGTTAAGGACACAAATTCACAGAGCTTCATTGCTTAAATCCAGTGATTATACAGTCTCAGTGGAATCCCGTCAGCTTATCAAGTGTCTGGCACACATATTTGTTTAATTGTCAATTGTCGCATGAAGTGAAAGTGTCTCTAGATATTAAGAATCTGGATAACCACAGGTGTCTGATGCACCAGAAAATTGGCTACAGATGAACGCAAAGTGGATCTAGAAAGCAGACATAAGGTATGCCTGTAAATAGACGCATTTTAGATGGGGGTGCCAAGTGAGGCGTGATGTGCTTTTTAGACGCACTTTGCGGCCGAATCTACATAAGGCCCTGAATCGGAATAATTGTAGGTATTACTTTTAGTATATGATAATTGTTAAGTGCTCTTGTTAGAGATTGCAATTTTGTACATGACTTGTATTTTTGACAGAATTATGCTGCGTTATTCTTACTGAACATTAGTTTATTTACACAGAGTTATACTGTGTTACTGGTAAAATACTGGTATTGATGTTTCTGGTTAGTATGCTTAAACAAGAATATACATGAAAGGTGCAATATGCTCTCAGCATCAGATAATATTTATAACATGCAGAAAACATGAAGTGACTGATTCATTAAATTTGCACCCTGGCAAAACTATGTTGCATTGGAGGTGGGGGCGTGGCATGTCTTAGATCAACTTTTAATTTCAGTGTAACCATAAAGCTATCAAGTATTTGTGTGCTACTTGACAAAGCAACCAGTAATTTCCTTATTTGTAAAATAATAAACTAAATTGCACCCCTTGCATTGTAGCATGGTTTGTCCAGGAGCAAAGTTACTCTTTTTATTCGCTTTACTTTCCTTAATGAATTAGGCTCGAAATATGTAAGGAGTAAAACCATACTTGCCAACTCTCCCTGAATGTCAGGGAGACTCCCTGAAATAGGGATGATCTCCCTCACTCCCCAATAGTCTGGCATTCTCCCTGATGCTGAGCCAGTACAAGACGTGGTTGGCTTCACCATCTGTGCCATGATGATACAGTTCAGAAATTGTGTCCTATGTCCATGTATTGATGCCTATGTTGGTGGCCATTTTCATGGAGACCAAGATTTAATCAAAGACTGACAGGTAAGACAACATGACTTCAGTAATGGAGACAGAAATGTAAAAGACACTTCAGTCTCTAGAGATTCATTAGCTGCTTTTCTTTAACACATAGTTGCCTTCTCTCCCAGCATCCCACATTTCTGGGAGACCTCCCACGAGAGCAGGGCAACCTCCCAGTTCTCGCTTCCACAATAGATAAGCGGTGGGGCGGGGCTTAATGATGCAAATATCGTGTCATCTTAGCCCTGACAAACAATTAGGGGGCAGGGCCAATATGATTCTATTAGTCAAGCCCCGCCCCCACAAGCCGACCTCTGCCGGGATATCCCTGAAGCCAATGAGGAAAAGTTGGTCAAGTATGAGTAAAACCTACATGTTGCTATTTGTGATTATTGACAGTATGTTTGTGAATGTCATAAGCAAATAACTAGCTATATGCTGCTAATATTTGTATTTGAATAATGGGAATGTTGTTGTTGTGTGTTAAAGGTTCAGAACAGACTAAGTGCAGAAGGATAACCTCCATTTCTGTGATTGCTCTCTGACACCTGTAACACTAACAGCAGCAGCTCCATTTCGGTAGCACTGTACTATACAGCAGCCGCGGCGCTGCCAAAGAAGCATCCGCGGCGGTGCTGTATACAATACAGCACCGCCGCGGACGCTTCTTTGACAGCGCCGCGGCTGCTGTATAGTACAGTGCCGCTATGTAGAGACACTTCTTTAGCGGAGGGGAGGGGTTTCTGGAGACCCAGAAACGCCCTCTGCGTGCGCCCCTGAATAGTTGCAATGTTGTAATATGCTTTTCTAAAGGAAAGAAAACAAATGAGAATTTAATTTGAGAACTGTATACACAAACCTAATTACAATTACTCCTACTGCAAATATGCAAAGGTAATATTGTTTAGTTAAGTAACATATATATTTTCTATATATTTGAAAACCTTGTGATTGCTCCTAAGAATTGATATTAATAGCCGCTGATAATTATATCATGGATAAGACAATTGAATTGATCCAATATGCTTACCCAACAAGAGGTTAAAGAAGTACTCCTATCTTATGAGCAAAACTCATCTGAGTCTGCCCCCTGTCCTGAATTGGGGTGACTATCTTGCTTAGTCAGGATTTGGTCCAACTAGGTGTCTACATACTTTCCTACTCTCCCGGAATTCCCGGGAATCTCCCGTATTTCGGGGAGTCCTCATGGACTCCCAGAAGAGTAGGCAAAGCTCCCGCGTTTGCCGAAATTCACGGCAGTGAATGGAGGGGCGGGGCTTAATTGCGTATTCAATGTATTCAATGTGAAATTAATGTTGTACCAGAAGAACCTCAAGGGTTGGCAGAGGCACTTCTTGAACTTCGATGCAATAATGAAGCACGTATTGCATTTGAAAGGAAAACAGATCTTTCAAATTTTTGGATGTCGACTGCTGCAAAGGCATTCCAAATTGCACATGAGGAGAACAGTCAAAAAGTTGCTGCCTTTTGCAACTACCTACCTTTGCGAACAAGGATTTTCAACTTTAACAAACATAAAAACAAAGCAGAGAAATCGATTGGACGCTGAAGACTGTATCCAAATTGCTCTGACATCAAAATGCCCCAATATTGATGCTCTCGTATCAACAATGAAGCAACATAATTTCTCCAAAATCTGAAGTTTTGAAGCTGAAGCTGATTCCATACAGGTTAGAAGTCAAATAATTAATAATATATGATTTCCTTAATTACTATTATTAATATTAGTAATATTTTGTTAATTTCTAATCATGGGGATAACGTCGCCATTTCTAAATATATTTTGGGGTAAAAGGTAAAAAAGTTCCCTGACCCCTGATCTAATCGGTCTACACCACTACCAAAATACCTAATAACTGTGTCTATTGTAACACGTATAGTGATAATGCTCTACAAGGGAACTGTTTCCAAATAACAATTGTTTGCGAAACTGAGCAACAGATCACCATTTAGTTATTTAGCGCCACTAATTCTGCAGCGCTGTACAAAGAACTCACATACATCAGTCCCTGCTCCATTGGAGCTTACAGTCTACATTCCCTAACACACACGTCAAGTTGTTAGCAGCCAATTAACCTACCAGTATGTTTTTGGAGTGTGGGAGGAAACCCACGCAAACACGGGGAGAACATACAAACTCCACACAGATAAGGCCATGGTCGGGAATTGAACTCATGACCCCAGTGCTGTAAGGTAGAAGTGCTAACCACTTAACCACCATGCTGCCCCAATGTCCACATGCATCTTCTGCTCCTGTTACAGGTGAGCTGCAAGGAGAAAGGACTTGCAAAGTGGAAGGTAGTGTCGGCATTAGATATAGGGGGCTTTAGGGTTATATGCGGTCATAAAGGGTCGACAATCTGGTGCCAGTTTATAAACGTACCCAAAAGGCAAATAAGGGTCAAGTCTTACTGGAAATATTTTGTGAGGAACCACAGAACCTTTCATATCAGAAATTCACTCCTACAATCAGACCCTATGATAGGCTACTGGTATGAATTGCTAGAGGTTTCATCTATACCTTATCTGGGTTATAAATAAAGCTCTGATCACCATGCTCAAAGAACGAGAAGACAATAATTCCTTTACAACAAAATGTTCCTACAATACTGATTTTCATGACCTATGGATAAATGGGGTGAGGTCTCATCAGAAATGAGTGCAGTTTGAGTTGATCTGGGCAAGAACATAATAACCATAGGAGCAGGGGGTATAACTGCCATGGGGACCAGTGCTGAGGTCATACGTGAGTTTTTCACCATTGGGCGTTACATGGGTGACGTTATAAAACTTTGCTATGGGGCTCACAAATGTCTAGTTACATCTCTGGATCCGGGGCATGATGTAGGTGGATCTACGTATAGTTTGGCTGTATTGGGTTTGAGGCCTATCTTTTATTCAATAAGGAATGGTGGAAGTTATGTAAGTGCTTGGCCATTTAGAATTAGGTTTTTCTTGGGAAGTACCCTTAATCTCAAACAAATCCATCTAATGACCAACATGTCTTCTCCAGCACAAGTTTTTAGAGCCTACATATAAATTCTCAGGGCTGGCCCAAACCTTTCTTATGCTTTAGACCAGGCCTGTCCAACCTGCAGCCCTCCAGATGTTGTGAAACTACAAACCCCAGCATACTTTGTCAGTAGACAACCTGTTGATAGCTGGAAGGGCATGCTGGGACTTGTAGTTTCACAACATCTGGAGGGCCGTAGGTTGGACAGGCCTGCTTTAGACAGACATCTTATAGTGACATCACAGAGTGGGAGGGGCCAATGTGCTATGTAGTCATTGAATGTAATTAGTGTTCTATGGTTGCTTAGTGACGTGCTGACATCACAGAACAGTTAATGTGCCAGGTGACCATGGAATGTTAGTTGCATTGTTGTAATATTTAATATGTTACATGGATGCAAAATTGTAATTTGATTTTTTAATCAGTCACGTTGGTGTCATTTTACAGTCAGGTGCCCCAGACTTTTGTCAGTCAGTTTGTACCTTGGAATTGTACTGCAAAAAAAGGTAAGACATTATACAATAGCGGTGGTAGAATAACCATGATAATTCATCTCTTATTTTTTGTGTCTAGTTTTGCATAAAATATTTAACACACACAGAACCCTATAACTTCCTATTGTTTTCTCAGGTTGTTGTCTCCAGCTGTGGTGAAGATGAAGCTAATACTTGCAGTCTCTCTTGTCCTTATTGCTCTCTCGGTGTTGGCAGGTATATTTCAGTATATTTCAAAGTTAGGTGTGATCATTCTTATAGTGATGTACAGTCAAACCCATATTTTAAATGTGTTTAAATGGTGTAAAATCTCAGAGCGTGTAAAAAGATGGAGAAGTCTAAAATTACTTGAGGCAAGAAAAATAAGTAAAATACAAAGCAAACTGCAAATGATCAAATTGAAATTAGATTATTTCGGCAAAAAGGGTGCTCCAAGATGTAAAATGTTTTACACCATGAAGATCACATCTGTACAGAAATATAATGTATATATATATATATATATATATATATATACACATAATTATACACATATATATATACACATACATACATACATACATATATACACATACATACATATATATATATACATACATATACATATATATACATACATATATATACATACATATACATACAGACATACATACACATATATATATATATATATATATATATATATATATATATATATGGTTCAGCAGTGTTCAAAGGAAAAGACCAGCACTAGTAAAAAAAGAAAAAAGAAAACACTGAATTTCAAAAATAAGTGAATCTATATCGTTACAAGGTGCTGCCCAATGATCGTTTCAGTATATATAGATATATATTAATGACAGCTATCTTAAAGTAAAAGCCTGTTTGTGGGCTGAACCAATACTGATGGCAAATAGACTATTAAAACACAAGGAGCCAGTGACATCAGTGAGGAAATTCATTATTTTTTACAATAGACGTCACTAGGTACCAGTAACATCATGGACGACCTTTGTCACATAAGGCTGCAACATTATCCCTTTTGTTAAACTGGTCAAGATAGCATAAACCTGGTACCAATTCCCAAATGTCCTGGGGATCACTGTATAATGCTTTCTTTCTTCATTTTTTCTACCCTCATCCCCCCTTTCTCAGTCTAAGTAAAAACATTCCAATGGAATTAAAAAGGAAATGTCCACACACTAATACCTCCAGCCCTTTTCCTGAATCTCTTGTGAAAGATGGGCACCCAACCTTTCTTTAATACACAGTTACAGAATATCCTTGGCCATGTCTCACAGGTCTCCAGCCACCCTAATAGGGGTCCTTTGATCCATATTACCCCATCCCTGAACACCTTGTCATTGCTGCCTCAAACTGCGTTAAGCAAATCAAACATGAAGATGCTGTCGCTGTATAATTAACATCTGAATTGCTCCATCCTGCCTATCCTATACTTCAGCCTACAATCATCTTATGCCCTCCCCCTAGCTACCTTAACCAATCACTGACCCTTACATGTAATTAATATTAAACATGGAGCTGCTTATTCCTAGCTTAGTCATGTGTCCTTTCCACTAGTTTCATTTTTTCCATGAGTGTTCATAGTCAGGCTCGGACTGGCACATCGGGTGATCACAGTGGGACCTGGCTGTCTGTCAATGAGGTCATTCTGGTTGGGAGTGTACTGCTAGGAGTGATAGGATGTGTGTGTGTTAAAGTGTGTGACCAGGTCTAGCAGACTTCACAGTGATCCTTATTGTGTACTTCTTTGTTGTCTCCTCCTATGTCTTAGAACCTACTTCAGCCAAGACCTCCAAGATGAAAGAAAAGTTCATGTCGTTTGCGAAGTCAGTAAAAGATTCTGCAGCCAAAAAGGTGCATGAAAGCAAGTTTGTCAACAAGTTAAGGTACCTAGATATGGACATATATACGCCTTTCAGCACCTGTATAGTGATAGGCAAATAGGTATCCAGTGCTCAGGCCTAGTGTGGCAGTCGGGATGGCTGGGTGAAATGGCATTAATAGAATTGGTATCAGGCTGTACAAGTAGTTATATTTGATAAATAAGTCCCCTGCAGAAAAGCTTGGGGTAGGGGGGGAGGGGCCTTGCATGGGTTATCAGCATCAGTAACCCCATTAATAGACTGAGAACTCCAAAACTTAATGCTATCTGCAAATCTAGCTCCCAGAGGGATTAGTGGGCCCAGCACTCAGGGTGCCGATCCCACGACGTCCTCTCTTCTCTCCGCCGGCGAACCTATGGCAAGATGGCGCCGCCCAGCGGCTTAAATAACCGCCGGCGCAACGTCATCACTGGGCGCCGCCGTGAGCGCTCATTGGCTCGCCGCGGCGACAATCCTTTGAACGGCCGGAGTTCAGCCAGGATTGGCTCACTCATCTGGCCGCCGATTGGCCAGCAGGGGAAGGCGAGCCCTGATTGGCTCATCCCTCCTCTGCTGTCCACCCCTGCAGAAAGGAAGAAATACCACTGGAACGCTGGATCGGTGAGTGCTCACGAAGGGTGACTCTTCGTGGGTACAGCGGCAGCCTCCATCTTCGCCCTCTTCACGGGCACAGCATCCGCGGGGCACATCCCTACATAGACTGTAGACTATGCCGCTTTTATATGTTGTGTAAGTTAACGTAATGAGAGTTCAACACTCATTGTTTTTCTCCAGCTCAAACAAAAACAATTTGTTTTGTTTTCTTAAATATGTTCTTAACCATTTAACTCCATGTCTTTTTGTATTATTTTCTCACAGGAAACTTTTCACTGGAAATTCCAAAAAATCTAATGGTAAAGTCACAACAATCCCTGCATTGAAGGAACCTCAGAATCTTGGGGGTTCATCGAATGATTTCGCTGTGCTTCAGCGGTAAATACAGTTATGTAAACCTAATAAACTCAGTGTACGTCGGGTCTGTGTGGTTTTTTTTCAATGAACGATTAAAAATGTGGTCCCGATGGATAGATTGACATAAAATTGGATAATGTTACAATGATTGGGAATGTATAGCTGGTCTTTGACAGCACCCTGAGCAAAAGCAAAACATGGAATATCTGACAGTATAGTATTGCTATGGCATAGAGGTATATTTACTAAACTTGTGATTGGAAAAGTGAGATGTTGCCTATAGCAACCAATCAGATTCTAGCTGTCATTTTGTAGAATGTACGAAATAAAGGCTAACTAGAATCTGATTGGTTGCTATAGGCAACATCTCCACTTTTTCAAGGCCACAGTTTAGTAAATATACCCCAGTGGTGGGAGAATGGAAGGGGGTGGGGCACATCATTGGATAATTTTTGTTCCACCCATGCAACAAAATTGTAATTTCTGTCATGCCAAATGACGCGATTCACAGCAAGTGGCGCCATTTAGGCTCCCAACGGGCAGGATGCGGGAGAGTTGCATGTTCTCCCGGGAATTCGGGAGACCTACCCGGAATTCGGGAGTCTCCCGACCATTCTGTGAGAGTGAGCAAGTATTAGCTAAGGATTGTATTCTCAGCCAAAGACATAATTACCATAGGTACAGGGTAGACCGTAGATGCACATCTGCTTAAACACATGTAGGTAATTGCTTGTGGACTGAGCATGTCACCTCTAGGGGCTAGATTTACTAAACTGTGGGTTTGAAAAAGTGGAGATGTTGCCTATAGCAACCAATCAGATTCTAGCTTTCATTTATTTAGTGCACTCTACAAAATGACAGCTAGAATCTGATTGGTTGAGATAGGCAGCATCTCCACTTTTTCAAACCCGCAGTTTAGTAAATATACCCCATAGTTGCCAACTTTCTCTTGTTGCCCTCTGGGAGATTCCAGAGGGGGTGTGCGGTGGGAGAATGGATGGGGGTGGGGCACATAGAATTGGATCATTTTTGCTCTGCCCATGGAAAAAAAATCGTAATTTTTGCCGTGCCAAATGACGCGATTCACAGCAAGTCGCATCATTTAGGCTCCCAAGGGGCAGGATGCGGGAGAGTTGCATGCTCTCCTGGGAGTTCGGGAGACCTACCCGGAATTCGGGAGTCTCCCGACCGTTCCGGGAGAGTGGGCAAGTATTAGCTAAGGATTGTATTCTCGGCCAAATACATAATTACCATAGGTACAGGGTAGACCGTAGCTGCACATCTGCTTAAACACAAGTAGGTAATTGCTTGCGGATTGAGCATGTCACCTCTAGGAATGTAAACCTCTAGGAATGTAAACCTTTTTTGCTTCTGTTAAAGGTAAGCTACAAGGAGAAAGGACTTCCATGGGGCGTGATACTGCTAGATATAGGGTTGAAACCTAGTGCCAGAATATTATAGTACTTATTGAACTTCCTACAATGTTATAGAAGAACCCATAGACATTATGGATGAGCTCCTAAAAAAGTGAAAGGGAGAATGATGCAAAATTTAAAAAAAATAAGCATTGCTAATACAAAATATTTTAAATAGATATAATAAATGAAGCAGTAAGCTGAGGGCTTTTAAAATGATGTGTTGGATCTTTGTTGTTTACATTGAGTCAGCCAATCAGATTCCTTGGTGGATTTTGTTCCAGATTGTCGCTGATACCGCCCACCCACCCTGCTTAGTTTTTAGTAAGTTGTTTTCGCATTTTTATTTATACAGAAGAGGTGCAGTGGGTAAGAGCGCGGTGCAGTCGGCGACTAGTCGAAGGTGCTTTCCCTATTGGCCGCTCGTCACTGCTCCTTTTGAAGAACATGACTCTTGACCAGAAGGGAGCAGTCACGCTGACACCAGATTTACACCGGCCAATTGGTTAAGATGAGAATCTTAGTTAGCGGGTGAGCGTTTGCTTCCCACGGTTTATTGGTTGAAGATTAGTTGTTAGCTGATTGCTACGCTCTCACCGCCACCATGAAGGTTCAATTATTAAAACAAATAAACTGCGACCTTTAATTTTCTAAATATCTGTGTCTGTGTCTTATTTCAGGTTTATGGTAACACACACGTAGCTAGGTTGGTATAGTGCCAAATAAGAAAGAGCTCACCCTATTATTTTAAATATATTTTTATCATCATCACCATTTATTTATATTGGGCCACTAATTCCGCAGCACTGTACAGAGAACTCATTCACATCAGTCCCTGCCCCATTGGAGCTTACAGTCTAAATTCCCTAACATACACACACACACAGACAGACATAGAGAGAGGGACTAGAGTCAATTTGATAGCAGTCAATTAACCTACCAGTATGTTTTCGGAGTGTGGTAGGAAACCAGAGCACCTGGATGAAAGCCATGCAAACACGGGGAGAACATACAAACTCCGCACAGATGAGGCCATGGTCGGGAATTGAACTCATGACCCCAACGCTGTAAGGCAGAAGTGTTAACCACTGAGCCACCGTGCTGCCCATTTTTATGCACTATAGAATAGGAAAACGTGAACAGATCTATTTCATTCTGCGTTTTTTTTGCTTGTACCAGCAACAATGAGAGAACAATCACTTAAATTAAAAGCAATTCTCTCGGGCAAATCAGCTAAAATGTTTTTATTACCGACAGAGACTAAAGATAAGTAAACATTTAAGGGGCAAAGTTTCCTTTTTAAAATATGGTTTACTGAAAATACCCATAGTTAACCAATTACTATAGTTTTCTACTTTATACATAATTTCTCAATTTTCGGTTTTGGGTATCCAGTGTGTTTGTTCCTAGGGAACAAGGTCTCATCTGAGGGTTCACAGAACAAGTGTATTATTTGTAGAGCCTTAAATGAATGCAAGCACAGCATTTTTTTTCTAACCCACCCCCTTCTTACCAATGTTTCTCTGCTAAATCTGCTGAATACAAATTCATTACAGTAGTTATATCCTCCTACTATATCAGTGGTCAGGGAACAGGGGTAAATTACCCCAAATGGGGTAAAAATGAAATTCCTAGGGGTAATGCTGTCGATTCACATGCTGTCAGTTGGATTGTAGACCCCTTTAAATGTGAAATTTCTGTTGTACCAGAAGAGCCTCAAGGGTTGGCAGAGGCACTTCTTGAGCTTGGATGCAATAATGAAGCACGTATTGCATTTGAAAACAAAGCAGATCTGTCATATTTTTGGATGTCAACACCTGCAAAGGCATTCAAAATTGCACATAAGGAGGCAGTCAAAAAGTTGCTGCCTTTTGCAACAACCTACCTTTGCGAACAAGGATTTTCCACGCTAACGAACATAAAAACAAAGCAGAGAAATCGATTGGACGCTGAAGACTGTATCCAAATTGCTCTGACATCAAAATGCCCCAATATTGAAAAAAAATTAAGCCACATAATTTCTCCAAAACCTGAAGTTTTGAAGTTGAAGCTTTCAAAGAAATTTTGAATAGATTCAATAAAATTTTAAATTCCAATAATTAATAATATATGATTTCCTTCCTTTTAAATCAAGGGGGTAACGTTGGCGTATCTAAATATATTTTGGGGTAAAAGTTAAAAAAGTTCCCTGACCCCTGGTCTACGAGCACTCCCAAATCCTTTTCCATTATAGATTCTCCTAAATTAATTCCATTTAATTTATAGATTGCGTTCTTGTTTTTGATCCCTAAATGCATAACCTTACATTTATCTGTGTTAAACCTCATATTCCATTTGGCCGCCCAATCCTCCAGTTTTTTAAGTCCCTCTGTAGAGAAGCTACGTGCTACCTTGTGTCACATTACTTGTTTGCTAGTGTTGAATTTTGGGATGCATAATGTATTTTTATATTATTTGTGTATTCTATTCTCTATTCAGTATGATGTTGTGTACAGTTTCACTGAGATTGACTGGTTTTAATAAAATAAACCAAACAGGTACAGCATACTTAATATATGGCTGAATGAGAAGCTCATTCAACTAATCTAGAGATATTTAAGGAAGTTGCAAGTATAAGATGTGTTATTTAACTTTGTGGTCAATCTCCAGAGACATCAACAGATGGTCACATCCAGACTCCTGTGTATGAAAATGTGCCTGGCAAAGCAGAGCTATGTAATTGTTTGTGCTGGTAGTTGTTTTCCCAAGTGTGTTAAACAACCCCCTTTGGTGTATCATTTAACTTTCTACTCTGTTTATAATTGACCAGAGCTCTCTCACTCCTCAAATGTGATCTTCCCACCAAGCACATAGGTTTGCTGTAAGTTTCCTTCTTCTCTCTGTTACAGTCTGTATGTTTCCCATCATCGTTATTTCGTTCATTAGTAGAACTTGTGTACAGTAGTAATCACAATGTTTTATCTCTGCTGCAAGTTCCCCATGTGTATATTTCATGTTCACTTGGAGTTGTGGTGATTGAACTCCTAACGCTCATGTTTGACACTATGATGTACAATATTCAACATATCATATGTCTTATTACTTCTATATCTTTCAACAGAATCAATCATCAAAGGAAGATTCATCGTATATGGTGAGTTAATATATGATAGGTGTGTGTTGTTGAGTGACTGAGAGAATCTTCTATAAATGTGAGTTATGTGTAAACTATAGTGTTGATTTTATATCAATACCATCACATTCACTGGCAGGGAATTTACCAGGAAGTCAACAATACAGAACTTACAAACAGTTTTATTCTATGACAAAGGGATTAATCGTGTCCATGACATAAACTCCTAGCTGGGAAAGTTGTCTCTCCCTACTTATCCATTATACTGAACCTGTTCTTATGCTACCTCTCACTCAGCGGTCGTTCCTCCTGGTTTTGGTTTTGGATCTGTATTTTTTAGAAAAATTGCTAAAATATGCTAAAATCACATAATTTTGCTCTGTTTTTGTTCCTACATTATTATTATTAACCTCAATAACACTAATTTTAAGTAATTTGCAGGTCACAATATTATTTTCATACACTTACGGACAAATACTGGAGCGACCTGGCTGGATGCTATGTGACAGAGCAATGACTCAAACTCGTGGCAGTTCCTAGCACATCTAGGAAACATTGGTACACAGCAGTGGCAGAAAAGAAAAGTTGTGCAAGATGGAATTGTCCTTGGATCATGAAACCAGTTATGGTTCATTTGAACGCTCTATCTGTTTCTTGGATAACTTTGCTAATTCTACAGCTAATACATGGCAACGAGCATTGACCCCCCGGGATGCGTGCTTTTATCAGACACACACCAATCCAGGGTGCCAGACAATCCACTAAAAAGAGCCATTGTAATTCACAGTAAAAAGCAAGTTCATCACTGAGCTTCGAATCAGCCCCAATTCCCACAAAATTATAATATAGCTAGGTATCTTTGAAGTAAATTGCAGACTACAAACAATTGATGAAACATCAGCAAAGTGGAAGATAATACATATACACGTCTATTTAGACATCCATGCTTACATCACTTCTACAAGCAACAAATAAAAATAATCCTCCACCATTCTTTGGATGTTGATAGTTGATAGTAGGATCAGGTGGAGTTACAGCAGAGGTGTCACTAATTCTAGTCAATTATTTTACAGTAGACAAGACCAGATGTCAAAATGTTGTGCTGAGTCATCTGCATCATCAAAGGGTGTCTAAGATTTTTGCTGAGCACCCAACAGTATATTGCACATGTAGGTAACATTGGCACACAGCGGTAGCTGAAATTTAAAGTGGTGCAAGATGGAATTGTCCTTGGGCCCTCCCACCCACCCTTATATTGGATCTTAAAAAGGACATGCACGCTTTAACAAACCAAGAACTTCAGTCACAAAGTGCCACTCCTTGTGGCTGAAGTGCTTGGTTTGTTTTTGCCCCCACAAAACAAGGTAACACTGGGCTTAAGGCACCTAAGGTAACAGTGCTGTTAATGAACTCTACTGTGGCAAGATGTTGTTGTCATCATCCTCAGCCTCATCCTCATCAGTGTGTACATCATCCTCACACATTATTAATTCATCACCGCTGGAATCCACCATAAGTTAAGATCCTTAATGAATCAGGCCCCTTGACAATAGGGGTTAAGCCTTTGAAGGATAATGCCTTGAGGAGATTGCCTTGATAAGAGTCATGTTTTAGCATGACAGAGACCCTATGAGGGGTGAGTGTGTGTGGCTGGAAGCCACATAAAGTCAGAAAGAATGCTTGCAAACTGCACCCATACCAGCAGGAGCTGGATTAGGGGAGAAGGACCCGCTGTATAAGAATCCTCTTGGAATGTGCCCCAATACCATGAGGGGGGACACTGCAAATAGGCAGCATGGCTATTATAGAGGGAAAGAGTACCCATGATGAGGAAGAGAGAGCCATGTAGTTGACAGACAGTGTCATCAGGAGAGGCAGAGTCTCTGGCCACTGGGACATTGTGAGAGATTTGCTGGTGACTATTCAAAAATGTTACAGGCGTATTACATAATCAGCAGAGATGATGAAGCAGCACATCCCACAGTGGAATATAAGGAAAGTGCTATCCTGATATTGATTTTGAGGTCTTCTTCTGACCTGTCCAAGGTGAGCACAATAACTTATATTAGAAGGTGATTTAAGTTACTGCTACAATCCTATTGTATGTGTATATTCTCTTCACATGGTGAAAATCTTAGAGAATTGGGAATACTACAAAGAGGAGACATTCTATGGGGGGAATTCAATTGGCCACGTTACTGTAAAAAGTAACGCACTTAGCGCACTACTACTCACAGTAGTTTTAACGCCAGCTTTTTGCTTGCAACTCCCTGAACTGCGAGCAGTAAGCCGGATTAATATTACCGTAATAACGGTAATAGGTTTTATGCGGCGGTACTTTGGGGGGAATTTGAATTCCCTCTTAAATCTTCAATGTATATTTTTACAGGCTTTGATCACATAAATACAGGGTTCGGTGCACAATTTTTGATTTTCATTATTTGTCTGATTCAATACACATAATAATTTCTATTTTTTATCCTATGGCTCTTTCAGTGCCACAATATAATTATGTAACAAAATCATAAAGAAACCGGGAAAGTTACAGATAAGGCGAAGATTTAAACGTATTTCCACTTTCTCATCCAGGGCCATCTTAACAACATTATGGGCCCCTGGGCAAAGCAGTGCACCGGGGCCCCTAGATATAGATATATAGATATATACAGATACAGATATAGATATATAGAGATAGAGATAGATAGATGTACTTGCTCAGTGACCCTTGAAGGTTTTTTTTTTGCAGGTTTTTTTCTTTTGCAGGATTATTTATTCTCATTAAGAGCCGTGCCTATGGGGCCCCCTTTGCCCGTGGGGCCCCTGGGCAGCTGCCCATCGTGCCCAATGGAAAAGATGGCCCTGTTCTCATCACTGTCATGACTTATGTAGAATTGATTGTGTATACCATGCGATTTGTTCTGTTAATTGATTTTATTATTCCGTGTAACAGTACCCATGTACCTATTGTTATGTATTATCTGTATGACTGTCAGGCACCACAGAATCTATGGCGGCATATAAATAAACGCTAAAGATGACATATACAGGTATTCAGTAGTTAGGTACAACACAGCATAGCTATGGGTTATAGGCAGCACGGTGACTCAGTGGTTAGCACTTCTACCTCTCAGTGCTGGGGTCATGAGTTCAATTCCCGACCATGGCCTTATCTGTGTGGAGTTTGCATGTTCTCCAAATGTTTGCAAGTGTTTCCTCTGGGTGCTCAGGTTTCCTCCCACTCTCCAAAAACATACTGGTAGGTTAAATGACTGCTAACAAAATTAACAATAGTGTATGTGTATTAGGGAATTTAGACTGTAAGCTCCAATGTGGCAGGGACAGATGTGGGTTACTAATATTCTCTGTACAGCGCTGCAGAATTGGTGGCGCTCTACCAATAAATGATGATGATTTCTAATGGATATTTTGTCACACAAGTCGCACAGAAGGATAAAGCAGTCGCAGACTCATTCTTGTATCTTTATAATATAGGATGGGCAACTTTTGCCCTGCACTGCTTTAGAAAAGACCTCCTCCCTTCATTGTGTCATCACGTGGGTTTTTGCAAATGTTACAACAACCACATTCCAATAGCTTGTTATAAATATTTATGTTTCACATAATTCTTTCATCCCCTCGTTTGCGTGGGTTTCCTCCGGGTGCTCTGATTTCCACCCACATTTCAAAAAAATACTAGTAGGTTAATTGGCTGCTATCAAATTGACCCTAGTCTGTCTGTCTGTCTGTGTGTGAAAATTAGGGAATTTAGACTCTAAGCTCCAATGGGGCAGGGACTGATGTGAGTAAGTTCTCTGTACAGCGCTGTGGAATTAGTGGCGCTATATAAAAAGATGATGATGATGGCAGCGCGCTGCCTTTACAAGCCAACGCCGCTTTAAATTTTAGCTGTGAACTCGCTGATTTCCGGCGAGCTGAAAAAACCGGCCCATGATACATTTACCCCCTAGTCTTTCCTCCTATATTTTACTTTGTATGAGACAAAGATAACCCAACCACAGGTGGAGTCAAACAAGGTCAGAAAGTGTCGCTCTGGCTATTCCACAGCCATATTAAAGCAAAATTAAATCTTGTTGCCAGAAAGGGGGAAAGGAATTTATTTACTGAAGACTTAAATATGAAATGCACAAGAGCTGGGTTACTAAACTGCTCCGTAACTGAGGATCTCTGCAGTGATGACTGGAGCGGGGAGTTGGGGGTAAGATAAACAGGAGGATAGACCAGACAGACCAGAATTTTATATCATCCGTTATTTTAGTGCAAATTTGGAAAGTTTGCAAAGGTGCTATCCCTACTATTTGCTATCCCACAAGTTGGGAAAATAAACACTACAGTTATATGGACCAGAAAAAATTGTTATGGGGGCAATTTTATTCCAGGGGTTGGGTATTGCATATTATACATATTCATGATGCCATTTGGAACATAAAAAAAAACGTTTGCATTGGGACAAATCGGTTCGTTCTGGGTGGATGTGTTGAATAATTTCATTATGATCATATTTAATATCTTATCAATGTAAAGGATGTACTTATGATTGTGACCCCTGGACCCACACCTCAGCATTTTCACATATAGGCCAATATTAAAAATTTAAATATAGAGAGAAACATGCCCAAGCAACAAGCCTTCATCTCCATGGTAACACATCCCGACTCCCCGGATTCACATTGACCACACCCCTGATCTACAAGCCCCACCCCCTTTTGGCTACTTTTTTCTTATGTGAAAAATGAACTTTGGGGGCATATTGTAATAATACTATAGTTGAGTTTGAAGAAGTGAACCCAAATATGAATATATGTTCATTTTACACAATTGTTTCCTGTCAGGGGTAAAGGCATATTGAAGTATTTTTCTTTCTGTAATATTTGATATGCCAAAGATACCTCTTGTTATTAGTGCTATTTACCAGTATGAATGTGCAATGTTAAAATGTAATTTCCCTTGTGGTGGATGTAGTTATGATTAAACCCGCTGCCCACTTGGATAGATTAGGAGCAGCAGCCGCGGAACCGCTTACTGCTGAGCTCAGGGGCATAATACAGAAGGTGACAGTTGGTCACATGATGCAAATACATTTGACTGGACTACGCCTAACGTCTACCTCCGCTGAGCTGTAAAGTAGTCCCCATGTACTACATCTCTAAAAGATGTTTTGCGGTTTCTTTAATAATATGATGAAAAGGATAACTATGTGCATCAGATATTAGCATTTAGCAGTCTAATGATGTCAGACTAGTGAACACTGATATTAGATTAGTTACTATAGGCAGTTCCTCTGCACCATGTTATCAAATAAGCACTAATATGTAGAGATGCTCACTGGACCCTGTGTTTTGGTTTTGGATCTGGATTAACTTCATGTTTTGGTTTTGGCAAAACTGCCCTCGCGTGTTATGGGTTTTGGTTTTGGAACCCGATTTTTTTCCAAAAAAATCCCTTTTTTTTTAAAAACTAAAATCACATAATTTGGCTCTTTTTTCCCCCTACATTATTATTAACCTCAATATCATTAATTTCCAGTCAATTTTTGTCAAGTGACAAGAACACTGCTACCACTCCTGTTTCTATATGATCAATGGCACTGAGCAATGTCACTGGAGACTGGAGAGTGACAAGAACACTGCTACCCCTCCTGTTTCTGTGTGAGCAGTGGCACTGAGCAATGTCACTGGAGACTGGAGAGTAACAAGAACACTGCTACCCCTCCTGTTTCTGTGTGAGCAATGGCGCTGGATCTAGCGGGGAGGGAGATACTTATGGAATTCAAAACCCGCGAGATCCGATAACGCAACAATGATGTTTTGCCTCTATTTAGATCTGAGGACATGGGAAAGTACCGAGCCGGCTCGCGAGCCTACTCGGACCCCATAAGTTCGGGTGGGCTCGGTTTTCAGAAAACCGAGCCTGAGCATTACTACTAATATGTATAAAGTGATGGCATTTTCTGTTTGCTACTGATAATTCAGTTCCTCATTTATCCTACTTTTTTTCACTAGAAACCAAATCAGTGATGTCACTGGTTTACTAATAAATTAATAGACAACAAACTCGTGATCATTGGTCATTTAGAAATTATCTTATTAAATTTTGCATATGTCATCATTGCAACGAATTGATCCTGGGATCCTGGAATTTCTTTTAGAATTATGATCTATATTATAGTTGCAATGCTGTAAAAATGCTTTTTCTAAAAAAGCCAACAAGGATTTAGTTTGAGAGCTGTATACAGGCAGCTAATTACAATTACACCTACTGCACATCTGCAAAGATAATATTGTTCAGTTAAGGAACATAAATATTCTCTATACATTTGATGACTTTGAGGCTGCGCCTTAAAAGTAATATTAATAGCCGCTGATAATTATATCACAGCTAAATTATATTGATCCAAGAGGATAAAGTACTGTTATGAACAAAACTATTTTGCACACTTCTCTTTCTATATTGCTACAGGGAGTTCTCACTAAAAACTATTTTGAGTATACCAATAAAAACGTACTTTTAATACTGGGGGTATGTTGCAATAATACTATAGCTGAATTTGAAGACGTGAACCCAAATGTTAATATATGTTCATTTTATACAATTGTTAATTAGGTGGCTATGAATTGTAACACCCACATTATTATTAATGCCAATGCAATTGATTAAATAAGGAAATAAGGGGAGAGTGTTATAAGTAACTGTTTATTAACCAGTGCGATTGGTACTTTTTCCTTTTCTTGTACTACGACCATTTGTACGAATCAAAGACCATTATATCAAGGAGCGTGTGTGATTATCAGTCATACAGTGTATCAATGTTCTCTCATTAGATCACTGGAAGTGTCCTATGATCCATGTTACAAGACCTACAAGAGATACAAAGATTATTTTTATATTGTATACATTATACACTCACATCATAAAGTTCATAGACTAATAGACTGTGAATGTTGCATTAAATAAAAAATAGGAAGTGTATTGTGTAGATGTTCAACAACAGGGATGTTTCCAAGCAAAATAGGGTCAATTGGTATATACACTTAATATATATATACCAATTAATCTATATATATTGTGACAAGATCGTACTGGGGATGCCGTCCTCTGGGGTAGACAGCTGTACTTCAGCCAGATAAATGACACAAGTCCAGTGCTTCAAGTTCAGTAGCCTCAGCTAGGTTTATTCACCAGCTTGTAAACAGAACAAAATATAAACAAATATAAACAAAATCCTAGAGTGAGGGGCATAGTGTCCACCACTTAAACCAAACAATAGAACTCACAGATCAAAGTTGCGGCTACTCTATGGAGCCATCTAACCTCCTCCCCAGACAGTGAGAGACAGAGTGATCACAGTTGCAGACCCCACACAGGTGCAACTCCTAATTAGTCTGCTGTGAAAACTACACTGGGAAGCTTTTCCCACACACCTTAATAATCTCCCAGATGTTTTGAAATACAAATGGCAGGAAACTAGGACTTATATACCTGCCATTCACTTCTTTACCAGCGCTTCTCCATCTCTCACTCTCCCTATCTATCTATCTATCTATCTATCAATCTATCTATATGACACAAATATTTAATTTAGTGGGGCAAAATATTTAAGTGAAAAACAATAAACATAATTTAAAAATGCTATTCTTCTTGCTTTAAAAGTCTAAATTCTTCTTAGGAAACTGCTACATCCACCTATTGATCATTTCTTAGAATAATAAACACATCTACCACAGATTTTAGTCAGTGAAATAAAGTCATTTGAGAGGACTTTGATGATTCATTGACACTGAATAAACAAACATATAAGACCCTTTGCTTTAGAAAAACTTACCATATAGGTAGGCACTTGACGAACGAGATGACCCTAGAAAAGATAAAAAAAACAAGAAATGTTATTTGTAGAATACATATTTAATATAGACATATACACTGATTCCATCTGGTAGGGCAAACCTCCCAATAGTGACTAATTTGAGGCCTTGACAAAACTATACAAGCGAAAAGTGCGTTGACGTTCACTTTGTTGTCCATTATACCCCTGCAGAGTTTCTTATAATCTGGGAGAATTGATCACTGCCTAAGTTCACCATCAAGGGCTATGCACCACATGCTGACTCCTTAACAGAACGGATAAATGACATGACTATATCAGTCTAAGTTTGAGGACAGGTTTCAATGTACTATCAGACCAAGTAGTAGTCATTCATAAGATAGAGAGATCTATTATGTGTGTACCTTGTGGCAACATTTGGTATATAGTTCCAACAATTGAATTAAATAGCTAAGTGTCTGAACTATATCTGTAGAATTTTACTGATAAATCTTTAGGTGTATTAATAAGATCTGGCTATAACTTGTTATGTCCGTTTCGTCATCAATAAAAATTGTGCGATGCGATTAGCGTGGTTCCAAAACACAAAGAGATTCACTAGCAAAAGAAATATATAGCAAAGTATATCTGATACATACACGTGCGCACTGAATACAGTAACAGCTCACTTCCTGCTCCCTATACTACCAGTCCTTAATTACCTCCTCTCCCACAAATCCCTACTACCTTCCCCTACCACGTACCCTGGTGACCTACACCCAACAAACATTCATTTTTGTACTGAAAGTTCTACCCAATCTACCTCCAGGTCCACACTTAAAGAACAATCTGGTTCCACGGACCATGACCCCACTCCATGGACAACAGCTGAGAAACCGCACCAGAGCATCCCACTACATCCGGTTACGAGATGATAAGTATTACTTATTTCTAGTTCTAGTAGGTGGAGGAACCAATGTCAGCAGCGCACACAACAAAACCCACAACAGCCAAGCGCAATAGTGCAATCAAAACTGAACACGTGCCTTACTAGTCTATGTGGTAAATACAGCCCTGACTATTATTATATATCACATGATTTAAAGTGGAAGCAGGGTGACTATTATCACTGTCACCAGAAGAGAAACTCGATCCCCAAAATGTGCTGGAGACTGGTGCAAAATATGCACTGATTATGATCAGCAAAGTTAGAAAGTTGCTATAAATTGGCTGATTGTGTTTTGACCCGTCACAATGATAATACTTCATTCATTAGTTTGGCTGCTATTTTGTTATAAAGTCCCGGGGATTTGTTTGCATTACCTATTTGACATTTCCATTTGGACTGCGTCGGGGAAAAAAGATTCCCATTTGATTATTAAAGAGGAAAAAGAACAGATGTTTGCATTTAATTGAATTTAATTTGTACCTTTGTTTTGTACTTGAGTCTGTATTTAATTATATATTACATGGTAAATGCGAATGTCCCATTCATTAATAACCAGATGTCATTCTCTTCTATGTATGTAGCCGCAGTGTTGCTTTGTGAGTACCCCAGCACTGATGGGGGGATGGATATGAAAATTTGGTACTAGTAAAATCGGGTAGACAAAACGTGGGGTCTCCCCGAATTTACTATTACCAGCACTAGGCTTTGTCAGCCTGGGCGGTGGCACTATTGAAATCTGCAGTGTGGGGTACCCCTGCCATAATGTAACACCAGCCCCGGGCCTATCATCACAGGGCATGATTCCCTAGGGAGACCGGGCGCACAAAAAATACACGTAGCCCCCTAGGTTTAAATAGTGCTCTTCCAACACCCCTGGGGCAGTGGGTACGGGGTAATAATAATGATTTCAATGAGAAAATCTTTTTTTGTCCCTGGTGTGCTACAGTATGCCCAGGCCACCATTAAGTGTTTGGACATGCTAGCGCTTGTAGTACTACTAGCACCATGGCAGCCAGGGCATGCTGGCATTTGAAGAACCACAAGTGCCAGCATGTCCAGACACCCAGGGCCTGCTGGGACCTGTAGTGCAACAAGAAAAAAATGTAACTAAAAAACATATAGAGGTGCACAGAAAAATGAGCGGAGATTTATTTTCGCGATAGCCAGCAATAGCAGGCGCATCTGCACATCGAGGCGGTGTTCAGCGACACCTCGCGCGGAATTTGAATCTGCCCCTGAAACTTTTTTTCAAATGGAATTGTGGTTCTACAAAGTGACAACTTTTGGTATGTAGGAATTTAATTAGGACCAATTATAATTTGTGCTGTCATAGTATATTCATGATTACTTATAGTGACATTTTATTACTTAGACATAGTTCATAATTAGTATATACTAGGGTATTCTTAAAGGAGGATTATAGAATACTATGTAACCAGTTTACTCACACACTCAGTAATCTCACAAGTACTCACAGGATACGGTGACTGTGTAGGGATCACTGATGCTCTTACTGATCGGGTTCTCAGCCTCACACTGATAGTCTCCAGAGTCTGCACGTGTAACATTGGGGAAAGTGACAGTCCTGTTATCTGCTGATAAGATGGGTCCAGAGGGGAGACGGACACTGCCCCTGCTCCATAGTATCCTCTCCTCATTAGAGGTGTCACATGTCAGGGTGAGTGAGACATTTTCCTTGGGAAGGAAGGTAGACGCTGTGACCTTAGGCTTACTGACCTGCCCTGTGGATGGAGGAACATAGGGACAGTTAATAAGAGATCACACACTGAATGATGATATTCCCACCGTGTTTGGACAGATCATTAAATTTACTAGAGGATCCATCGTTGGGACACAATACAAATCGAGTCCCGGCAGCATGTTTGCCAACAGGAAAATATTGGAAAGTTGACAATTTCTTTCTGATGTCCCAAATCCAGGTGTAGCCCTATCACCTGTGCAGGATGTTCAGCTGTACAGGGGGCTGGTGGGAGGGATATAGGGGGCCATAATGTTTTTATTCAATGTTTTTTTTTTTATATAAGTGAATTATAGTGTCAACAACATTTCATAAATGAGAATAGAAAAAGAATGACTTAATAGTTACTGAAGGACCAATAAGAAACCCAAAGTTAGTTAGTTAGTTTTGGACTAATGAGGAGGAACCTTGATGAACATGTAAATATAAGCATCTGACCACTAAAATGTCTCCCTGTTGGTCCTTGATGCTATATTTCTATTCTCTCCAATCACTAAATGATGAATTAGATAGTAATTGCTGATGAAGGAGGGGGATGGGAGGTGGTGATAGTGTAACTTCCCTGGTCAGTGTATACTGTGACTGAGTGACGCTATCACCATCAACACTGGCAGCCCACTGGAGAAAGGATGACAAGGAAGGGAAGAATATTATTTATATATATTAATATATTATCTGCTTTCATATTTATTGTTCTACATCCAACTGCACTAGTAAGTTGTCATATTATGACAAGTGAGGCTTTTAGGGTGAACGCACTTAAAGGGCAGCAGGGTTTATAACAGGCTGAACACTTACCTGAAGGGGTTAACATCGGGTGGGGCCCGACCAATGGTAGCTCCTCTGGGAGGGTCCTGGATTGAATATAGCAGACGGCACTTCCTGGTTTATCTCACTCTTCAGCACGAGATCCCACCCACCCACTCCTTAGTTAAAATATTTTATGTGACAAGGTTTGCGGTAGGAAGGCACTGCGTTCAGCGGCTGATTAGTGGGCGCAAAGGTAGTTGGCCGCAGGTCACTGTCCCCTTAGAGGCACCAGTAACTCCATTTTGGTCCTTTGGTGACGAGGGTTCCCCTTTCCGGCTCGGTGAGGGAGGGCAGCGTGAGTTTAGAAGGGGCAGTCACTCTGACGCCAAATCAGCGCATGATAGTTTGGGATGTGTTCCCCATGGTTAGTGGATGTATGGCAGTTTGCGCCAGTTCCCACGTTATCTGGTAATATCAGCTTGGGAGCTGTATCACAGTGTCCTTTCTCCACCGCCATAGGTTTAGTTTAATACTAATATAATAATAAAAGTCCTCCATTTTTAGCAAACTTATACATGACTCCGTGTGTTTATTTGATATACATGTTTAAGAATTTTTAAGGTTGATGTGAAGATTATGGGAACATACACAGTGAGCCCTTTATGACTAGCTTTATGTGAATAGGCTCCCATTGGTTCAATTTCCCATTTCCTGTAGTTGTAATTTCAATATTTATATATATTTAAAACACGGGCTTATAAAATTATGTTTGAGAGAAATGTAAGATCAAGCCTGCACATTTTATTTATTGCAATTCTTATTTATTATTTAATAATAAATATATATTATCATTATCATTAATATATATAAATATATATTGCAACCATATATTGCAAGGGGATAATGTTGTAAAGATTGTACATAATGGACCTGATTTAGAGATGGATGTAAGTTAATTTGCTCCATGCAAAAATGTGACTCGCGCCTTCGCACAACTTGCACCCATATTTTGAGCTGAGCGTATATCTTATGCTCGCTCCCAGTTGGAGAAGCTGGTCAGGAGCATCCATGGAAAATTAGAAGAATTTAGGACGCGCTCATGTGCAGTATATCTATTGAGTCAGTGAGAGCGTCTCTTGATGAGGTAATCCAATTTGGTTATAAGTAAATAAAAAAAAAATCACAGCGCTCAATCTCTGACGGTGTTTATACCTAGATATATGGTGTGCTTTTGGTCAGTATAGCTGTATAATTAATATCATACATCAGTGCATGGATCAAAATATAACGATGAAACATATATTAGCACAAAATATACATATATATATATATATAATATTTACCTCAAAGCTGTTAACTACCCCTGTACCACACACAGAGTAGAAGATAGAAAACTAAGTATCCATCACATGTCTGCCAGGGACCAGGTAACATATTACTCACCATAGATGGTTATGGGAACAGAGGTTTCCTCTAATGATCTCTTTGTCTGTACACTCACTATGTAATTACCACTATCTGTGATATGAAGATCTGAGATCAGTAATGAGCCATTAGGGAAAGGTCTGGCCCGAGAGAAGTATAGAGGTCCATTAAGGTGTGGGGAAGGATCACCAGCAATATATGTGAGGATCTGATAGTTGGGACTTTGGTCTCGTCCTTTATACCAACTGAAAGACAGAATTCTCTCAGTAATCCCAGTAACACTCAGAGTGACAGATTCCTGGATCACTGGATACTGAGGGATCAGCTGAATATTCACCATCCCACTGGTCAGATCCATCCACAGACTGAGAACTGAAAGACAAAAATCCACACATCAAACTCCTGCCAATTTCAAGTTGTAAATGAGAATTATAGTTTTATGACAAATACAGTTTTAGCCCCCTGAGGGGTTCTGTGAGCCAGAGAGCGCATATAATGGAGATTAATGATGAATATATAAGTACAAGTTATAATGGTGAAAGTGGTGAAAGATCCTCACCACCACTTACAAGGCTCTCTCCCACTCTACTGCCCCCTACATCTCTAACCTCCTCTCCATACACACTCCGGCCCGCTCCCTGCCCTCAGCCAATGATCGCCGCCTCTCCTCCTCTCTTATCACTTCTTCCCACTCCAGAATCAAAGACTTTTCCCGTGCAGCCCCCCTTCACTGGAACGACCTCCCTCGTTCCATCCATCTCTCTCCTACTCTGTGCTGCTTCAAACGTGCACTGAAAACTCACCTCTTCCGCAAAGCCTACCAACCATCCACTTAACCACCTCACCTCCTCCACTCGCTCTCCCCTCTCTCTTCTGGCTCCCCTTGTGTCTGTTTCTGTCTACCCTCCTTTAGGATGTAAGCTCGCATGAGCAGGGCCCTTTTCCCTCCTGTCTCCTTACCTGTTCTTCTGCTCCGTGCTTATTGCAGCAACCTGCCTGGAGTTTCTGAAGTATTGGTATTTTTGTTTATTTTTCTGTACTGTTTCACCCTGTATAGTCTACTGTTTGTACTATGTGCGGCGCTGCGGAAATCTTGTGGTGCCTAACAAATAAATGATAATAATAATAATAACAAGGCACAGGTATATAAAATAACTTGTGTATACTTGTGTTTTGGTTTTGTTACAGGCTTTGCCCAAAAATCATGAAAGGTTTTGATTCTGGATTTAATTATAATTTGTGAAAAACAGGTAAAATGATGTGATGTTGAGCTGTCTTTTGCTCCTAAATTACTTTTTATAGCATTAACAGAAAATTACAGTCAATTCTCTAATGATCTCTTCACAACTGTCCAAATTTTCATTAATTTTGGCCAAATTATTGCTGCTGACCCCACATCATGCTACCCCCAAGACACATCACGCCACCCCCCAGACACATCAAGCCGTATATAATACATACATTATTATCGAACATTATATTTATCACCTAGACTTCAACCTGCAACTCATGGACCATTTATGCCGGCTTCCCCTACACGAAAAACCAACATACCGGCATCTGAAGCAGTGGAACCCACCAGTGTCTGTGTGTTCCACCGAAAACCAGAAGCTCGGCATTTGGAATGCAAGCTAGGGCCAGAAGAGGTTTCACCACAAGTGTCGTCCCCATCATAAATCAAAAACTATTGACCTAGTCCATAATAAATAAAGAATGATGCCCTGATCTATAATGAATAAATAATAATGTCCCCAATACTTATGAAATCTATATTTATGACCCTGATCCATAAGAAATATATAATGTGGCCCCTGATCCACAAGAAATGAAGTAGAAGTGTCTGTGACACTGTAGGAAACTTACCTATTATTATATAGACCCTCATTGCAGCATATTAATACATTCATAATGTATTAACTGGTAGACTATTATACACAAAAAACAAATTAACCAATGAGAAAAATAAACTTCAAATCATAAGAGCCAAAAACCCATATACTAGAAATAAGTTAACAGTAGTCAATAAATTAAGAAAAACAAATGTCTGTGCTCCAGTTGCGAACACGGTGCAGGCGGCTTATGTAGTTCCCGCATACTTGGCTGCATCGCCAGTGATAGAATGTTGGTACTACAGCTTGTAGCACAATCTTCTATCAATGAATGACGCGGCTGCATTGACAGCCGCCTATGTGTGTTTCTCTAATGACAGTGTCACAGGGCTCCTCCCCTAGACTATGGGAGCCCGGTAGGAACAAATAACTGTGTGTGAGTGCTATCACTGCAGTATTGATTGCCAGGATGTCAAATTCACACCCTGTGCTCTGCCTCTGCTCCTCCCCCCAGTACCACCTTTCCCCAGTATCCCAATTATATATAAAAGGACCATATAAAATAAAATAAAGTGAGGTTTGGTTTTTGTGTGGTTATTTATTTTCATTATTTAAGATTTACATTTATAATAATAAAGTACCGCTGGATTAAACACCATTAAAGTATCCTCTTTTTTTTGCATTGATAAATATATATTGAACCGAAAACAACCCTTTAAGGATAGACTGATACTTATAGGCCAGTGCTGTCTGCTTGCCCCTAGGCCAGGGTTCGTCAACCTTTTAATACCTACCACTCACTTTTGTATCTTTGTTGATGGTAAAATTTCCTTCCCACCCACTGGTGCCGCAGTAACTCAATTTAGCGCATGTGCAAAGTAATTTTTAGAGGGGAGGGTTTGTAAAAAATAACCACTTAAATTTATCTTTTTATTATCTTTTTATTTATACTTTATGTATGTTTTTATACATAGATAATTTAAATTTAATGAATTTCTGCACCCCTATTGATACTGCGCCTACTAGTACGGGAGCTGCTTAAATTGAATAAAAAGAAAGTTAAATGGGAAAACAATAAAGTTTAATGAAATTACCCTTAATTAATGATCAATGAGATCCTTAAGGGTGATGCTGTAAGACTAAATATTTGATATTTGGTTCGATTTTCATAAGGAAGAACGAAGATCTCCTCTTTCAGTGATATTCAGACATTTTTCTCTGTTTGGTCATAATATGATTAACAGCACTAAAGCCTGATTCTACGAGATATGAGGTATGGAAAGCTATCACTAAATTAAATAACATTTTCCACATATTTGAATATAACACTGGCATTTTTTTACTTTACAAGTTTTTGGTATCCACTACTTTCGAAATTATATTTGCTCTCTTCATCATATTTAAGTTCTAATAGTTCACAGCGCTGGGGTCATGAGTTCAATTCCTGACCATGGCCTTACATGTGTGGAGTTTGTATGTTCTCCCCGTTTTTGCGTGAGTTTCCTCCGGGTGCTCCGGTTTCCTTGCACACTCCAAAAAATATACTAGTAGGTTAATTGGCTGCTATCAAAAATTGACCCTAGTCTCTCTCTCTCTCTCTGTCTGTGTGTGTGTGTCTATGTTAGGGAATTTAGACCGTAAGCTCCAATGGGGCAGGGACTGATGTGAGTGAGTTCTCTGTACAGCGCTGCGGAATCAGTGGCGCTATATAAATAAATGGTGATGAGGATGATGATAACAGTTCTTCTTGGCAAGTTATATCAACCTCAGCAGTAAAATTAGCAGTAAAAGGATGTATCATCCAGTCATACACCTTCAAGTTCAAAATATCTTTAAATCGTTTTTCTATATCCAATTTAAGTTCGTTGAGGTGGCTAATGAACCTATCAGTCTCCTATGGAGTTACGTCATCTGATGAAATGTTCTCTTCAAAAGATTATGACGGAGAAGATCAAGTTTTTCGATAAATAATGACACACTAATTTTGCAACTGATAAGAGTTATATTGGCTCCGTGAAGCTGCAAAATAATTTCATTAAATCTCTTGAAAATGTCTGCCAAATTAATTCTTCATTCTTTACTGTTTTTTTAATTGTAAACAGAGACCAGCCTCATTATTTATTTCAAAAAACTGCATGACACTATCATATAATGCTACAAAACGAGACACGCATGCAGGCCCGGCGCTCCCATTAGGCAAGGTTAGGCACTTGCCTAGGGCGCCGGGCTCTGGAGGGCGCCTGGAGGGTGCCACAGAACTGGAAATCAATTTTAAAACTGTGCGGCGACCGCTGACCATACCTGTCACGCCCGCCGCACAGCATTCAGATGCATGGGGAGGGGGGGAAGAGGCTATTGCTCACCACCGCCGCCTCTCTGCTCCGTCGCCTCCCCTCCACTCACTAGTGTCAGTGAGTGGAGGGGAGGAGACGGAGCAGAGAGGCGGCGGTGGTGAGACAAGGTAAGAAAAGACGGGGTGAGGGGGGAAGAGGGAGGAGGGCGCAGATTTTTGCGGGGGGGGGGGGGGCAGAGGGCGCCGATTTTTGCGGGGGGGGGAAGAGAGGGCACCGATTTTGCCTAGGGCGCCATGGACGCTAGCACCGGCCCTGCACGCATGTACACTTTAAGAGCCATCGAACTTCCGTGTGCAAAAAGTACCCTAATTAATTGCTCTTTAATGTCCTGGCATAGCTGTCGAAACATTCTATCATTTTTGCCGTTAGATTTAATAGCATTTGCAGCTCTAATTAGTATACTTAATGATGAATATTTAATTCTTAATGATGTACTTAAATGTTTTCCTACAAGATGTTGTCTGTGCACCACATAATGAATACACAAAACATTTGGCGCTTCCTTCAAATAAGCAACAAATCCACAGCAACCTACCATCGATGGCGCATGCAACAATATTGTTCAAAGGTATATTATTTTTTGCGATGTATGATTTCACAGCATTACATATTGATAATCCTTTTGTATCTGTAATAAGATTTACAGTGAATAGCATTTCTTCTTGCAATGTATTGTTTTCATCAAGGTACCTTAATAGGTTTAGTGTCCCTTTTTGCCTCTGACTATATAACTATGATCACTCTAAGCTTAAATTCACAGGCATTTGTAAGGTCCATAAATCATGGCGAAGGGGAGATTTTATTAATAAACTATCCCAAGAAGAAACTAAACAGATCTTCAATCTCAAGACTCTAGCACTAACGGCCTTAATATAGATTTTGATTTGAATACCTTTCTGTAAGCCTTTACTTACTAGGCTCATATAACACTGTTGATTCTGACTTTATAACACATTACTTGAATAAGAAAGTTGGGATATCACCTATCCTTACTATCTACGTTGTGATTGTATGGAATCTGAGTATATTACATTAATAAGGGGGAATATACACTTCTCCTTTGTAAGAGAAAAAAAGAGGAAAATAAAAAGCTATAAAAATGTTTCCGCATCAGTGAGACGACTGAAATATGGCACCGTGAAGGGGGACTACAGGTTAAATGCAATCTTACACCCTATTCATTGAAGTAGACTGTATACACACAATGGAGAGGAACACAACCAATCATGAGGACTCATTTATTAGGGGAGGACTTAATAAACTACAGACCTTCACACACCAACTATTACTGCATATTCCCTGAAGAAGCCCTAAGGGGTGAAACGCGTAGTGTTTATATGCTAATATCGCTCTCACTATTGAACTATTGAAAAAGCCAGACTGATTCCAGCACTACAGCGGCTCATCTACAGCCGGCTCTCTTTTATCTGCATATGTAGCCAACTTTTTTCATTTATGAGGATTATCCGGTACCCAATGGATTTACCACCCAATTTGTTTTATCGTTTTGTAGCACAAACCTTAATGATATTGGACTGTTCATTATTACAGGAATATCTGATTGACTCTTATTGCTATTTAATTGGAAAATAATCCACTGGTACTAACTAGGTGAAACCTTATAGATTTATTGGTAAAGTCTCTGTAGCTTATTCCCACTGTGGATTTTTCTGTGATACCGTTTTATTGTTATTTTACTGGCTTGGATCTGCATTGTATGTAGTTATACCTATATGGTTTACACTACTTAATTTTGGACCAAAGTCTGGATCAACATTTAGGTTGTTTTTTGATCTCATAAATTTTGGTTCAATACCACTTATATTCCACTGCACTATTTATACACTGCCCTGCATTCCACTACCATATATTTACCCTTTTCGCTCATTGTGCTCCAGGGATAACCACTTGCTTTATTAGTTTCCGGTTTCAGGTACTTGGAGCATGTGCAGAAACGCATTTCGTACACTAACATTCCTCCAACCACTAGACAACCGGGGTTTGGGCTGCCATGGAGACGGAGCGTAGTGCTCCTGTACTAACAGTTAGCAATGTATTCGATATATGTAGGAAGAGCAAAATTTGTAACATTGGACAAAACCCCCCATCGTCCATTATAAGCTTGAATCGACCACTAGTGGACGGTAGGTACCAGGTTGACAACCACTGCCATTGGCTAAAGTCCGCAAGCCAGCCCTTGCCCATCATTAATCTACATACTCACACCACCTCCAGTTTCTTTCTCTCCGCCTTCACTTTATCTCACTAGAACTCTCCGACTCCTGGCTGCAATCTTACCGGCATTAACATTGGCACTAACTGCAGCCCTTACCATGCTCACTCAGTAACCGGCAGCTTCCCAAACCCATAGTGAGTAAATGTCAAAAGTAAACTGTCTGATCACGTTGGGTGACAAGAATTGATGTGTAAAAACATTTTAGAGTTAATGAGGGAAGTTCTGGTTGGTAAACTGACAAACTTACCTATTATTATACAGACCCTCATTGTAGATGCTGCTTAGGGTCTCTCCTGTTGATCATCTGCAGAATTAGGAAATTGTGTGTAATTATTTATTCATGTAGCAATACGTTCTTGTGTCACAACTCCAACCTTTGTATTTGCTGTAACCTTTAAAGTACTGGACTGCTTGACAACATGTTGCATTGGCAGAATACCCATTTTTAATCTATTCATGCCGGGACTCACATTGTTTTTTTTTGTTTTACATTTTTTCAATTCCTAGCTATATGCCTTATACATATGTATGCTAAAACAGCTGTTACAAAATTGGTTAAGACTCAATTGTAATTCTGTATCCAACCGAAAAACCTGGATCGTCATATCATTTCTCAGTCAGGACCCTACACACCTTTCAGACAACAACATTCAGTCCCCCATCCTTCATTATAAATTACACACAAATAAAACTCACACAAAAATACACATAGCACCTATTTCTTCCATTGCCACAATATTCCTTTGTTCATTTTTAGTAGTGCGTGCAAAACACTTGCATATAAATATTAGAGATGAGCACTGACCCTCGTGTATCGGTTTTCGAAATCGGTGTCAGTTCTAACACAAATTCGTGTTGTCCAACAAGCGCGAAAGGTTTTGGTTTTGGATCTAGATTTTATTGAAAAATAGGTAAAATAATTAGAGATGTTCACTGACCCTCATGTTCTGGTTTTGGTTTTGGTTTTTGATCTGGATTAACTTTGAGTTTTGGTTTTGGCAAAACCCCCCTTGCGTGTTTTGGCTTTGGAACCCTATTTTTTCTAAAATCTCTATTTTTTGTTAAAATCACATAATTACCTTTTTTTCCCTACATTATTAATAACCTCAATAACACTAAATTCAAGTCATTTGCAGTCAATTTTGACCACCTCACAGGTCCCAATATTATTTTCATACACTCCCAAACAAAGACTGCAGCGAACTGGCTGGATGGTAAGCGACAGAGCAATTATTATTATTATTATTATTATCATTTATTTGTTAGGCTCCACAAGGTTTCCGCAGCGCCGCACATAGTACAAACAGTAGACTATACAGGGTATAACAGTACAGAACAATAAACAAAAGTACAAATACTTCAGAAACTCCAGGCAGGCAGATGCAATAGACACGGAGCAGAAGAACGGGTAAGGAGACAGGAGGGAAGAGGGCCCTGCTCAAGCGAGCTTACATCCTAAGGGAGGGTTAAACAGACCAGGCACAAGAGGAGCCAGTTGAGGGAATGGGAGAGAGGGGAGAATGAGTGGAGGAGATGGGGGTTAAGTGGATGGTTAATAGGCTTTGAGAAAGAGGTGAGTTTTCAGTGCACATTTGAAGGAGCACAGAGTGGGAGAGAGGCGGATGGAGCGAGGAAGGTCATTCCAGTGAAGGGGGGCTGCACGGGAAAAGTCCTGGATTCTGGAATGGGAAGAGGTGATCAGAGTGGAGTAGAGGCGGCGGTCATTGGCCGAGTGCAGGGAGTGGGTGGGAGTGTGAATGGAGAGGAGGTTAGAGATATAAGGGGCAGTAGAGTGGGAGAGAGCCTTGTAAGTGGTGGTGAGGAGTTTGAAAAGAATTCTGTAGGGGAAGGGGAGCCAGTGTAGGGCAAGGCAGAGAGGGGAGGCAGAGGAGGAGCGGCGTGAGAAGTAGATGAGTCTTGCGGCCGCATTGAGTATAGAGCGGAGGGGGGAGAGACGGGAGTGGGGGAGGCCGGTGAGGAGGAGGTTGCAGTAATCCAGGCGGGAGATGATGAGTGCGTGTATGATGGTTTTGGTGGCCTCCTGAGAGAGAAAGGGACGGATGCGGGCGATGTTGCGTAGTTGAAAACGACAGGCTTTGGCAAGAGAATGAATGTGGGGGGCAAAAGAGAGAGAGGAGTCAAGGGTGACACCCAAGCAGTGGAGTTGGGTGACAGAGGAGATGGTGGTGTTGTTAACGACAATGGAGAGGTCATGGTGGGATGGGAGGCTGGGAGGAGGAAAGACAATGAGTTCAGTTTTGGAAATGTTGATTTTGAGAAAGCGCTCCGACATCCAGGAGGAGATGGCGGAGAGGCAGTCAGATACCTGAGCGAGGAGGGTGGAGGAAAGATCAGGTGAAGAGATGTAAAGTTGAATGTCATCAGCATAAAGGTGATACTGAAGGCCAAAGGAGGAGATGAGAGCACCAAGGGAGGAAGTATAGAGCGAAAAGAGTAGAGGGCCGAGAACGGAGCCCTGTGGGACAACGTGAGCAATGACACAAACACACGGCAGTTCATAGCACATCTAGGAAACATTGTCACACAGCAGTGGCTGAAAATAAAGATAAGTGGTGCAAGATGGACTTGTCCTTGAGCCCTCCCAAGCACCCTTTAGTAAGATATTGAAAAGGACATGTACAGTTTAACAAAGCAAGCAGTGCTTGATTGGCTTGGACCCTCACAAAACAAGCTACCAATAGCTTAGCTGCCTTAAGCCTAACAGTGCTGTCAATGAACTCTACATTATTAAACCATGTCTGCTCGTGCTGCATCTTTAATCACCTTCTCCCCGTTGATACCTCCCTCTCATTCCTGAAGAACTGCCAAACTGTATATATTCATATATTCTATATATATATATATATATATATATATATATATATATATACATACATATACTTATATAGATATACCGTGCATTTATAAGGCTCCTATGCGGCTGCACATGACATCATTTGCAACCGCGCAAAGCTGATGCAACGCCCACCAAGCAGAGCGCCAGCAAGTGCTGCTGTTCGAGTGGGCATCTGGCCATCGCCCCTTCTGGCATTTGCCAGAACAGTCAGATGGCCAGTCTGCCCCTGCAGACAGAGTATCCTTGTTTCAAAGGAGTACCCCCTTTAATGTTGCCACTCTGGGTACATGCACATAAAGGGGGATTGGAAAAGGTTTTTTCTGAGCCAGAAATAGGGAGATTCCCTACCCTCACATTTTCACTGCTCGCTGCCTAGCTGGTGCATATGCGCGCACTTTGTGACATCACAGCGTGTGTACATGTGACCTAATGACACTGCAGCACTAGCAGAAAACCCACCAATCAGGGTTTACAGTGATTGTTATTACTATTATTGCCTTTTATTTCTAAAGCATCACAAAGGATTTGTACCTTGTTGGTTTTTTTGGGGGGCTAGCACTGGCAGTTTGGGCTATATTTTTAGGACAAATCCCACTAGACCTTAGCAGCTAGGGATTTTGTGTATAATTCGATCCAAAACTGAAAATTCTATTTCGAAGGGAATTACATAAGTAAATCCCAGTCAGAAGGGCAGCATGACAGACCATGCAGGACTCCCCTGGTTCTTGCTGACCCAGACTTTTTTCCAGGCATGGGTGTTCCTGCAAGATAGTGTGGGCGCTGTAACCACACATGGCCATTCCCCCCTGGCCCTCCATGTATGAAAACTGGGGCACAGGTAACGGCGCAATAGAATCGTACTGTAACCCATAGCAACCAATCACATTGTAGCTGTCATTTATTTAGTACAGATTGGAAAATGAAAGAAAATCTCTGATTGGTTGCTGTGAATTAATGTAGCTGTTTTGCCCAGTAACTTGTACAATGTTTTTCAAAATTATCCCCATTGTACCTTAACAGTAATTAGTCGTTAAAGCTCCTTTTGCAATAAGGGCAGAATTAGAACTCCAGGCTTAATACATTTCTATTTCATTAATATAATTCTATTACTATTATTTTATAGATGGCAGCGTTTTGTTTCTACGTCCTAACTCTGAAGATATCGGTGCTCAGGAGCTATTTGAGTCCCAGAATGTGAATGGTGGGACTTCTATGTGCTGTGTCCCCATGAGGTGATACAATGACATAGTCGCCTCTGTCTCTAATTTCCAGTGAAAGTCACAGATTGTACAGACGTGTAACGCATTATCAGATACTGATCTGTTTCTACTGCATGCAGTACCGCCATGGCCATGACAAGATGGGGGTGTGGCCACGTAGCGATGGGGGGTGTCACCACTTTAAAAGCGCTACTGATGTGGCCACGCCCCCTGTTCAGAGGCCACCTACCCAAATGAAGGGGGGTATGCAATAAAACAACATTAGATATTAGTATCACTTTATTAGTCTAACACTATTATAGAAGTACAATTGCATATAGCAGCCCCCACCACTTCCAGTAAATATCATATTATTTATGTAGTCAAAGTTACCGTACATAAGATGTTATTTAGGTTACTTTTACATCTATGGGTGATTATGAATCTGTTCTCACTTGAAGCACCTCCCACCTGTCCCGAGTTTGGCAGGACTTCCCATTTGGCGAACAGCAAAATGGGTGTGGCTTGACCAAAGAGGGTGGAGTTTACCCTACAATTTGATTATGTGTGGGTGGAGTTTACAAAACGGGTGTAGGGCTTACTTTGTCCCGATTTTGTGATCCTAGATGTTAGGAGGTTCTATCACATGTTATTACCCACAGAAAAACTGCATGAAGGAATTGGACTATATACCAACATATTACTAAATGTATGGACAATAAACATGAATCCTGCTGTGTCCAAAAAGAGACCCTGTACAGGGCACAAAGGAATTTCATTACTGTACTTTTATCTTGTTTTCATGTCTAATTTTAAAATTCTGCATAAATTAAAAAGTGGGTAAAAAAAACATTCCAAGAAAAGATTGATAAAATTAGTAATTTATTCAACCTCTCGGCTGGGCTGAAGTAGCTAAAGCAGGTAACAATTAATCGCACAAGTCTTCTTGAGGCCATTCTTATAATGCCACATGGATTCACCCACGGACACCGTCTCCTCCATCTTCCTTCGTCCTGTCCCTCTACCATATCATGTTGCTCTCCATCATCTCTATCATCTCCATCATCTCCATCATCTCCATAGATATCAACGCAAACGTCCAGTCTTCCTCTTATTTCTAGCCATTCTTCATCTAGCATGCTAGGGAACAAGTCTTCTCTTTCTTCCTCCATCATAAACTTCAAGCCACAGAAATTCTATGTGTCCCCCCGGGTAGCAGCGGAGTCTGGACTACGTCAAACATCACTGTTTCTGGACTGCTGGAGGAGTGTGTGAGGGTCTGGAAAGTGGGTATTTGGTGTGTGCACAGGGGGGGGGGGGGGGTAGTTTGACATTTTTGAAACCTTGCACCGGCCCTGAGGGGCATAGCTGCATAGTATAATAAGGAGGATAGCAGTGTGTACTGAAGGGGGGCAGTGTGCTGAGGGACAGAGTGCCCTGCAATGGGGACAGAGTGCTGGGGGGCAGTGTATGCTGCAAAGGGGGGCAGAGTTTGCTGCAAGGGGGGTAGAGTGCTGTGGGGCAGTGTGTGCTGCAAGGGTGGCAGTGTGCTGAGGGTCAGAGTGCGCTGTAAGGGGGACAGAGTGCTGAGGGGCAGTGTGTAATGCAAGGGGGTAGAGTGTGTTGCAAAGGGGCAGTGTGCGCCACAAGGGTGGCAGTGTGCTGAGGGTGCAGAGTGTGCTGCAAAGGGAACAGAGTGCTGAGGGGCAGTGTGTAATGCAAGGGGGTAGAGTGTGTTGCAAAGGGGCAGTGTGCGCCACAAGGGTGGCAGTGTGCTGAGGGTGCAGAGTGTGCTGCAAAGGGAACAGAGTGCTGAGGGGCAGAGTGTGCTGCAAGGGGGATAGTGTGCTGAGGGTCAGAGTGCGCTGTAAGGGGGACAGTGTGCTGAGGGTCAGAGTGCGCTGTAAGGGGGACAGAGTGCTGAGGAGCAGTGTGTAATGCAAGGGGTGCAGAGTGTGCTGCAAAGGGAACAGAGTGCTGAGGGGCAGTGTGTAATGCAAGGGGGTAAAGTGTATTGCAAGGGGGCAGTGTGCGTCACAAGGGTGGCAGTGTGCTGAGGGTGCAGAGTGTGCTGCAAAGGGAACAGAGTGCTGAGGGGCAGTGTGTAATGCAAGGGGGTAGAATGTGTTGCAAGGGGGCAGTGTGCGCCACAAAGGGGGCAGTGTCTGCTGAGGGGCAGAGTGTGCTGCAAGGGGGACGGTGTGCTGATGGGTAGAGTGTGCTGCAGTGGGGGGCAGTGTGTGCTGGAAGGGGGAAAATATAATGGAGGAGGACTGAGTGTTCTGCAAGGGGGACAGTGTACTGAGGGGCAGAGTGTGATGGAGGAGGGCAGAGTGGGATGAAGGGCACCATGTATTTAGGGGGCAGTTTGATAAAGGGCACAGTGATTTGATGGCTGTGGGGAAGAGGGTCATGAACTGGCCACTGAGGTTAAGAGACATTTATGCATACATCCTTTTCACTAATGTTATAAATTGGCAAGTGGAAAGTGTGTGGGGGGAGCTAAGGTGGATGATGAATTGGTTGTGGGGTAGGTAATGTATTAACTTGCCAAGTGGGTGATGAAATTACCAGGGGCATAATGAATTGGCCACTGGGGTGTGATGAAATGTCTGGTGGGGGGTGGCATGATCTCTGTATTGTGTGGCGTTCATGTGGATGTTTTCTAAAGAGCCTAATCATTGAGGGTTTGTAATGTTTGCACATCTTCAAAGCAGAACTCCAACTTTCCAAAATACAGCTAAATGACAACAAAGCTGCAAGAACAAGCAAGAAATAACAGCAAGAACAGGTTAGAGAATCTGTCTAAATTTGTGGATAATACTCCCTAATTTTCCTTTAATGATGTGATGGGGGGGGGGGGGGGGGGCACTACGGGTGTATTAGCCTAGGGCGGCCAGAACCCTTAATCAGGGCCTGGGTATTATGACCATTTCTCCAAATAAAAGATCATTATATTAAGGAGCGTGTATGATTATAGTCATGCAATGTATCAATATTCTCTCTTTAGTTCACTGTGTCCTGTGATCCGTATCCCAAGCCCTACAAGAGATACAAAGATTGTTTTATATTGTAGAAATTATACTCGCACACACATATTCACACATATCATTGTGGCCAACATATTAAGATTTTCAATAAATATTAACTTATAAAGTTCATAGAATAATAATAGACTGAGAATGTTGCATTAAATAAGAAGAAGATGTAGAGTATTGTACAGATGTACAACAGATTTCAGGCAGTGAAATAAAGTCTTTTGAGAGGATTTTGATGATTATAACACTGAATAAACATATAAGACCTTTTGTGTTATAAAAACTCACCATATAGGTAGACTCTTGGCTAGCGGGAGGACCCTAAAAAGTGTTTTTTAAAAAAAGAGGAGTGTTATTTGTAGAATACATATTTAATATAGATATATACAATGATTCTTTGTCAATATATATATACAATGTAAATTTTGTATGATTTCACACGATACCCACTATATATATATAATTTTTTCTGTAAGTTTTACAAAATATTGATTGTGTTGTATGTTTGATTAATTGCTTATATTGTTTGATTAGTTGACACTTGTTTAAAAGGACTGGGCCTGAGTCATTAAGACACCTATCTCTGTTTTTTGTGCGTATCGTACTCAATTCTCTTCTGCGCATGCCCAGAATGAAGACACTTGGCCGTCAACGAAAGAAATTTCACTGCATATGCCAACGCAAATGACAGTCCCCGCAGTCTACGATTTCGGGGAGTGAACGGGGCGGTGAAGGGGCGTGTGCCCGTACTCAATGCACAATGTAGGTGGTGCAAATGCAGCCACGTCGGAATGAAGCTCTGCGTGTGTGAACGTTTCTTGTTTTTCTACCGTATCACTTGCACCAGCTAAGGGTCTAGGCTACGTGTTGAGTCAGTATCGTGTGCATGCTATAACATGTGTCTGCAATCACAAGCAACTGTTAAAATGTATTTTTTGCACAGTAGACGTTAATGGTTTTTTTAATAACATTTCCATTTCTAATAATAAATAACTATATTATTGACAGGTAACATTAATTGATTATTTTTTTTTTTTTCTGTGCCTTTATTTGAGATGTCCCATTCCACGTAGGTATTATACATATCCTGCAGTGTCTGGTCTAGTACAGCAGAGTGAACCTACACCCATAGTCAACACCACATGTATCCTGAGATCAGTTCCTTGCCGACTCCTCGGGGCATATTTAATTGTCGGCGGAAACGCTGAAAATCTCGCGCTCTGCGCACTATTACCGTTATGACGGTGATAATGCGCGTAAAAAACGTTATTACGGTAGTTTTCTCGCTGGATTTCAGCTCGCAGCTCCCTGAGCCGCGACCTGAAATGGCATGGAAAAGCTGCTGATTTTCAGATCACCCAGATAGGGAATAAGAGCCTAAATGTAGAAGCTCAGTGGTGTGTCTATTTTTGAATTGCGTCCCACACGTCTGGTACTTGTTATGAGTCTGCCGTGACTCAATGTTTGTTAGCTGGCTGCGATCCGGCCATCCCTATGATGACCAGGACGTCACTTCCTGTTCTGTCCCGGCTGTCACCTAGGCAACCGCCGGGACGCTCTCTGGACAGCGCCACATCCCGGTATTAGGGAGCAGCCGGGCATGTGAGCAAATATAATTAATTTATTCTAATACTCCTGGAGCTGGTTGCTGCCTCCTGTGCCCCTGCTTTACTATTGGCCAGACTGGGCATTTAAGGCAGGGAGGGCTTAGCCTCCCTGCCGGTTATAGCGTTCCTGTGCTGCAGAACTTGCTGTCCAGCTCCCCTGCTCTAGTGTTTATCCTTCTATTCCTGATCTGATTGCCCGTTGTGACCTTTGGGTTTTCCTTGGGCCTCGTTAGCACTCTTGTGCCCCTTGACCTTTGTCTGTATCTTGGAATTCCATATTTGCTACCTGCCCTGACCTTTTTGGCCTGTTTTTCGGTATCCCTGCTCGCTACATTCCAACGACCTTAGTCCTGTCCATGATACCTGCCATTATTTCAGTTTTCTCTAGCTTGCGCTACGGTTTGTTTATGATAAACTTTTACTACTATAGAGCCTTTACTACTATAAGTCCTGGGGGCATCCGAGTACCTCCGAACAAACCAGTTCTACGGGAAAGGCGGCTGCTATAGGTGAAGATCTCTACCAGTTAGGTTCTAAAGCTTATCTAAACAGCCGTTAGCCATAACAGTACTATAAACAATTATTAGGAATGTATATGCACTGAAAATATATTAATCTATGCTCATATCAAAAATTGTTTTTAATTGTTTGCTATATTCTATTCACATTTGCCTTACTTTTATTTGCTCAGTGCTAAGACTTGTACAATCACTTTCATATTACATGTCTCTCCCATTACCTGTCTGCTCCTTTCTCACGGGAAGGACATATCTCATATACAGTAGAAAAGTTGCACTAACAATCAGCACAATTCCCAGGATTGTCCCACAGATTATTCCAGCTGTCACTCCAGCACTGAGCCCAGCAGGGGATTCACAGAAACCTGTAAATGGATGTGTAAGTTTCTATAATGTTGTCAAAGACCAAGTAGCAAATAAAAGTAAAGAACAAGATACAGATAAATACAATTAACATAAAGTCATGTCTATACTGCTCAAATACAGTTGCCCTATTTGCCTGTGTGGTAAATGACTATTGTTATATATCACATGATGTAAAGTGCAAGAAGAGTGACTATTATCACTGTCCCCAGAACAGAAATATCGATCCCCAAATTGTACTGGAGTCTGGTACAAAATACACACTAGATGATGATCAGCTGCATTAGCATGCTGCTTCTGATTGGCTGATTGCGTCTTGACCCCTCCTAATGTTAATACTTCATTCATAAGCTTGGCTACTATGTTATATAAAGTCCTGGTAGTTTGTTTGCATTACTTATTAAACATTTCCATTGGGACTGCATCAAGAAAAAAGATTCTTATTTGATTCTTAAGGAGGAAAAAAACAGATGTTTGCATTTAATGTGTAATTTTATTTTGCATTTGTGTCTGTATTTAATTATATTTTACATGGTAAATGTGCCTTTCTCATTTATTAGTAACAGATGGCATTCTCTTCATTTATGTAGTCCCAGTGTTGCTTTGCGAGTGTGCATGCACTGATAGGCTCCTAAAGACTACACCTCCCAGAAGCCCACAGGAGCAGGAAAGGAGGAATTTGGGGGGTGGAGCATCAGAAGAAAGTGAGAGAAAACAAGGGCAAGAAGCCAGCAGCAGGAGTGACAGGAAGAGGAGAGGAGGCTGCATGTGGGAGAGCAGCACAGAGTGACACCCAGAGAGGTGGAGACATCAGTGTGAAGATTGGAGGAAGGGCTGAGTGCGGTGGATCTGACAGTAGGAGAAACAGACAGTGGGGAGAGGAAAACCCCAGAGGAGGTCACCGACCTGCTGGCGAGCAAAGCATCAGTGTTTTCAATTGCTTATTCACTGAGCAAGAGCCGGTATTGACAGGGAAGAATATTTAAACATGAGCTCATGCAAACTGTCATAGTGTTGTGTTGAAATATTGTAATATTAGTGCAGAGTTACATGCGGAGTTAAGAAAAGAGAATTTCTGTAGAATTACATAGCCCAGCACATCAAAGTATGTATGGAGAGAAAGACTATCTACAAACAACAGCGTGACATTTGGACATTCAAAGTCAAATACAACACAGATGGAAAAATCGAACGACATTGTGAGGAAACAATTTTGATGACACCTTAACCAGCCCATCCTCGTTTCTCACAAAATGTGGAGTATAACAACATGCAATTTTTATAGCCCTGTTTTTGTTCCCCAGCTCACCAGAGTACAACCACAGTGTTTAATTACATGTGGATAATTGGACATTGTAGCTCATTGTTAATAAGTATATTGTTTATTGTATATTATTGATATTGCAGTGAAGCTGTTATTCATTGTTCTTAAAGTGAAGACAGGTGGGTTATTGGTAAGGATCAGGTTCCTGGATAGAGGTCAGGGGGCTGTAGCTACATTATTTCTCCCCACTCCTTTCTGTGCAGGAAGCATGGAACAGCTTGGGACCCTGTAACATCACAAAGTAGTGTAAAGGGTTAATTTCAGGAGAGGCTAAGTGCTATCCTATCTCTGGAGGTGGGGAAGGCCAATAAGTAACCATTGTCCTCCACAGGACTAGTGCAGACATTTGTCTGGAACTCAGCAGGGGAGCTACTGTGGAATTGTAGCTCATCTCCACTTCCCCCTCAAACCCCATAGTCCAGGACCCACCAATGTTTAAGAGGGAGAGAGCCAGGTATTTATCTGGGGTGGGGAAAGCACTGTTGAAATTTGAGCCTGGTTATAAGAAGTCATTCGAGGGGAGATTGATTCTGGGGATTTTGCTGGAAGGTGCAGTGTAGCTGGTGTTGATTTTTCGATCTCTACCAATGGACTACATCTGCAGCTGAGAGAAATTCATGGGTTTTGGATTCTGCAAATCAGGACAAATCCTTAAGCTAGTGGGGTAAGGGATAGATGATGTGTTAGACCTGCCTGCCATTTATTTACTGTGTCTATATAATATTCTAGGTGATCTTTTAGGTCCAACCAAATTCCAGCAGCTGCGCTCACATGACCTGTGCAGCCAAAAGACACTGGGAATATCATATTTAATCCAGCTCCTGTGTCAAGTTCATTGCCAAAACAACTTTCTTTCTTCTCCTGAGTCAAGTTCATTGCCAAAACAACTTTCTTTCTTCTCCCGAGTCAAGTTCATTGCCAAAACAACTTTCTTTCTTCTCCTGAGGATATTTCCCAGTGTCCAGGCTTCAGTTGTTTCCAGCGCTGTTCCTAACATACTCTACATTTCCAAAGTACCTGTTATCCAGGAAGTATTCAGCTCATACCAACTGCCTGCTTCCCAACTCCTGAAGACATTACCAGCTTCTCCAAGGATGATCCCCATTCCATACTACCAAACACCTTTGGATTTTCTACAGCACTTCTAGTAGACTGGTGCTCTGGCGTTATCATCAGTCTTACTGTCATAGATCTCAAACAGAAGTACAGCTAGGAGTCACGAATTCGGTGAAAACACTCTGTGTTTATTTGCAGAGAGGTAATAACAACAGGTAACAAGGAGCAGTGATAAATACCAGGTTCCAGCTGATGCAGCAAGTAGCATGAATGTCCAGAAACCATCAGGATTAGGACAACAGGAAAGGACATCACAGGATGGGACAACAATAACCAGCAATGACTGCTGGGAGGAACAGGTATATATAAGGGGAATGAGACACACCCAGGTGCATGAGATAATTAGTGAACACACAGGTTAACTCCTTAAGCACAAGAATAATGCACAATAGCAGCACCTCTGGTGAAAAGAGGTACTGCTGAAACACAAAATAGAAATACAAATAATAGAGTCCAAAAGTCCAGGAGGCAGGTTGTTACACTTACCATGGAGCCCATCTACTAGTACACTAATGTTTGTGGGTAATAGGTTACCCTGTACTGGGAGTCTTGTAGCTGGGGCTGGCACTCGGTCTCAGAGGGCTCATTTCCAGTTCTGCAAATCTGGGTGTGGGTTCCAGGTCTGTGCGCCTTTAACCAGCTTGCAGTCCAGAGTTCTCAACTCTTGGTCTCAGTTCTGAGTTCTTGTTTCCAGTTTTAGCTTAATTCTGTTCTGAGTTTCCGTGGGTTGCATCCTTCTGAGTTCCCAGTAGAGGGTTCTGACTCCGTGTGCCTTGGTTCAGGTTCCAGGGTTGAGCTCTCTATGAACGGTTCCAGATTCCTACAGCTGTGGATTCCAGGTCCGTATTTCGACACAGACCCAGGTCCTAGGATTCCATTCTATCTGCTAGTGTTACTCTGGTTTCTGGCAGTCTATGGAGTATAGGTTGCCGTTCCCTAGATAAGCACAGGTTTTATAAGGCCACCAGTTTCAGCTATACTCCTGCCTCAGCTAGAACCAAGCTGTCTGATACGGATGAGCAAAAGCAGATGACCGTGATACAGGCTAAAGCATAAGCACTAGTTATATATTTTAGTGGGAGCCATGTCAGTTCAATTTATTATATTTTTAACACTAAAGATATGTTTTCCGGTGCTGTCATCGTAATGAAAGTGTAGCTTTAAACGAGCCTTTAGGTACCCGCAACAGATACAGTGGATACAAAAAATCTACACCCTTATTTAATAAAAAACCTACAATACACCGGTAGCCTAAGTATGCACACCCTGCTATAATGGGTTTGTAGCCGTGTTCAGTTATCCAATCACATTCAAAATCATGCTCAAAGGTAGTTAGCATACACCTCCCAGCAATGAAAGTGATTGTGATTAACCCCAAATAAAGATCAGCTCTTCTTGTAGGATTTCACTGTAGTTTTCTTTGTTGCATCCTATCGGGATAGCCAGGTTCCGCAAGGAGCTTTCAAAAAGATTTACAGGATACTATTTTGAAAGGTACCAATCAGGAGAGGGGTATATTATCAATAGGTAGAGTAAATTTGGCACAGCAGAGACATTGTCAACATCAGGAAATCCCACCCTGATGACCGGACAGGGAGGCTACCAGACGCCTACAGCAACACTAAAGTACCCACAGGAACTCCTGGCAGGTAGAACCTCCTCTCATGCCCAGAAATGCCCATCAGACCTACTCCATATGTCTCTCACACCTCCAGCACTTAAAGCAGAGCATTCTGTACTTCCTCCTCTAGTATACTGTGTAACATCCCTGCATTGTGCAGAGGAAGTCACGTAACATGGAAGTCGGTTGCTCCCATTCAGTCCTATTCTCTGCTTTATCAAAAGAGAATAAGTCAGATTGGCAGCAGCTGACTGGTGACGACTCTCAGGGCTGCGGGCCACCTGTTGCCCACCACAGGTCTATAGATATTTAAAAGGTAACAGGTATAGATTATGTAGATTATTATTTATGCAAACCATTAGTAAATCACAGTTTCAATCTGCACTTTATGAAAAAATCAGGTTTGATGAGTCTTACTAAATGTCTGCTCTGTTGTGCCAAGAATACCTGGTCCTAGGTTGGAAAAGGTCTTTAATTCTGGGCAGCACGGTGGCTTAGTGGTTAGTATATGTACCAAAAAGAAATAAAAATGAAGGGTACACTGAGCCTTAGGGCACTACTATTGTACACCGAGTCATAGGGCACTACTGATAGTAGAGGAGAAAAATGGTGCCATATATAATAATTAGTTATTACATACAACTCAGTGGAGGTGGTGGTAGATTAGGACTCAGGGCTGTGGTGGGATTAATCTGATTGCCATGCATGAGTGCTGCACATCTCTGCCCCAACTCAATCTCTGGGGCATCCCCCCTTCCTGACGCCCGTAATAAAGCACCACTCTTTCCTCTATGTTTGCATTAATACATAGATCTGTAAGATGTAACGTCCATTGGTCAGGGAAACTGAAAACTGCCATCAAAAATTCTGTGTAAAACTGCACTATATATAAAAAGTAAATACATAACGATATTCTGGGGAGCAGATTCAATTTGGCGCGAAGTGACACGATGTGTCTGCGGACACAGATCACGTCAGAGTTTTTACTGAAACTTCTGCTGATTTTTCCTTGCGTACCATAGAGCTGTGCAGAAAAATGAGCTGAGATTTTTTCCTAGCCAGCAATAGGCCTGGAGGTGATGCTCAGCGGCACCTTGCGCTGAATGGGATCTACCGCTGAAATTTATTTCAAATGTAAACCTGGTTCTACAATGTATTGTTATGTAGGAAATGAATTAGGGCCAGCTGCAGTTTTTGCTGTCATAGCACATCCATTATTACTTAAGGTGACATTTTATTACTTACAATTAGACCATAATTAGCACACATTAGGCTATCCTTAAAAAAAGATTATATAAGGAACACTATGCAGTTAGTTTACTCACACACAACCAGTAACCTCACAAGTACTCACACACAGTTACTCTGTAGGGATCACTGATGCTCTTACTGATCGGGTTCTCAGCCTCACATCGGTATTCTCCCGAGTCTGCACGTGTAACATTGGGGAAAGTGACAGTCCTGTGATCTGCTGATAAGATGGGTCCAGAGGGGAGACTGACACGGTCCTTGGTCCAGTGTATCTTCTCCGCATTAGAGGAGTCACATGTCAAGGTGAATGGGTCATTTTCTATGGGAAGGGAGGTAGACGCTATGACCTTAGGATAACTGATCAGGTCTGTGGATGGAGGAACATAGGAACAGTTAAGAGATCACACACAGACTTTATCAATCCAGTAATACAGAAATAAATGAATGGGGTAAATCATAATTACATGATTCAGTGTTTCTTATCTCCAGTCAGGGCCGGATTAAGGGAATGGAAGCCCCTGGGCTAAGGGGGCCTCCTTTCCCCCGTGAGGGCCCCCCCCATGATCCGAGTTGCCCCGCCCCCAAGGCACTTACCTCCTTCTCCTTCTGGCATTGCAGTCCTTCTCCGGTGCGCTGTACGCTCTTTACTGAGGAGATCTCATGAGAGTGAGACTCACAAGATCTCCTCAGTAAGGAGACTACAGCGCGTCGGGGAAGGACCGCAGTGAAAGTGCTCAGCAGCATTGATCGCGCCAGTGGCGCCCCCGCCCCTGATCGATCAGTACTGCTGCTGAGCACTTTCAAGGGCCCCCTGGATGCCCGAAGGCCCCTGGGCTGTAGCCCAGTTAGCCCTATAGTTAATCCGGCCCTGTCTCCAGTCCTCACGCACCCCCAACATCTCATGTTTCAAGGATCTCTGTCTGTGTAAGCAGGAGGGATATTTACTGACCTAGCCAAGTAGACTAAATCACACGTGCATGATTAAATAAATCCTGAAAACATGAGCTGTTGATGGTGCGTCAGGACTGGAGTTAAGAGACACTGATATGAATGAGGATATTCCCACCATGTTTGGACAGGTCATTAAATTTACTAGAGGATCCATCACTGAGACACAATCCTAAGCGAGTCCCACCAGCATGTTTGCCAACAGCAAAATATTGTAAAATTGACAATTTCTTGCTGATGTCCCTAATCCAGGTGTAGCCCTATCACGTGTGCAGGATGTTCAGCCTGGTGGGATGGAGGGATCCATAATGATTTCTCGCTCCAATCACCAAATGATGAATTAGATACGAATTGCTGATGAAGGAGGGGGGTGGGAGTTGGTGATAGCGTAACTCCCCTGGTTAGTACATATAATTATTATTATTATTATTATTACCATTTATTTATATAGCACCACTAATTCCGCAGCGCTGTACAGAGAACTCACTCACATCAGTCCCTGCCCCATTGGGGCTAACAGTCTAAATTCTCTAACATACACACAGTATGTTTTTGGAGTGTGGGAGGAAACCGGAGCACCTGGAGGAAACCCACGCAAACATGGGGAGAACATACCAACTCCACACAGATAAGGCCATGGTTGGGAATTGAACTCATGACCTCAGTGCTGTAAGGCAGAAGTGCTAACCACTTAGCCACCGTGCTGCCCATACATACTGTGACTGAGTGACGCTATCACCATCATCACTGGCAGATGACAAGGAAGGGAAGCATATTATTTATATATATATTAATATATATTCTGCTTTCCTATTTATTGTTCTACATCCAACTGCACTAGTAAGTTGTCATATTATGACTTGCTTCATGTGAAAAGGATCCCATTGGTTCAATTTCTGATTTACTCTATTTGTAATTTCAATATTTACAAATATTTAAAACATGATCTTATGAATTTTTGTTTGAGAGAAATATAAGATCAAACCTGTTATATATATATATATATATATATGTTATACAGTGAGCAATTAAACTGAATCTGAGCTTTGGAAAAAGAAGCCTTAAACAAAAGTACTCAACTATTTGCAAGATTTATAAGTACACTGGCACCTCAAGCCTCATCTTCAGAGGAACCTGTGTAAATTGGTTCTGCTAGGCTGTCTTCTGAATAGAGGCGTTCTTGCCAGAATTCGCGCCTTTGTTTATGCGGCAGAGAAAATGGTTATCTTTCGAGCTTGCATCAAGAAGTCAGGAACTGTGACCAGATACCTTCTCCTAATACTGCACCCTTTAGAGTTTTAGGGGTCTATTTATGAATAAGAGAACAGACCAGGTGGTGATAAGTATCATGTGTTTTCTCTCCTGGCTTTCTTTACTCTTTTGCAGCCTGATCATCTGTTAAATAGAGCAATAACATACATCTACCTGTATATTGAGTACACTGTTTATTGCTTGTGCTGTGTTGGTTTATCGTTGAAATATATAAAGATTAACATGATAGCACCTGTTCCTGCCTTTGTGTTAGAAGTATTATGAATTAAGCACAGTTTTGTGCCTGGGACTATTCGCAACTGTACGGTAAAGTTGGCTCTGTTGTTCCTCACCTTACCAAACACCAGTCCATTTTACCACTAATCACCACACCACAAGATAATATATGCTACATTTATAGCAGTGTTTCCCAAACCCAGTCCTCAGGGATCCCTAACAGGGCATGTTTTCCATATCTCCTTGCTGGAGCACAGGTGTGGTCATTACTGACTGATACATTTTGAAAGATCCCCAGGTGGTATAATTATTTCACTTGTGACCTGGAAAACCTGCACTGTTAGGGGTCCCTGAGGCCTGGGTTTTGTGAAACATTGACCTATAGGCACATTTAAATAATTGGAATTCCTCTATTCCGACCTTTTTTTCTAAATTTTGTAATTTCCTTATGGTGGATAAAGGAATCCAACATGACCAAGAGGAAGCACAGCTCTCTCTCCACCACAAATAATTGTACACATAAGTCAAGCATGATTAAGCATTGAGATGAGTCTCATTTTGAGTTACACAGATCTCAAAGTACTTTAGCTACAATATGTGCCTTTTGGCCTCAGGGCCGGGGCTAGGGTCCGTGGCGCCCTAGGCACATTTTCAAAATCGGCGCCCCCACCCTGCACACTTACAAAATAGTGTGTAAGTGTGCAGGGAGGGGGCATCTTTTCTTACCTGCTTCTAACTTGCCTCCTCTCTGCTCTGTCTGCTCCCCTCCACTCACTGACACTGTCTGGCCGTGATGATGATGTCACGGCCGACAGTCAGTCAGTGAGTGGAGGGGAGGAGACGGAGCAGAGAGGCGGCGGCGGCGGCGGTGAGCAATAGTCCCTCCCCCCTCCGTGTGGATGTTCCTGAAGCTATGCGGCGGCCGTGAAAGGTATGGTCAGTGGTCACCGCACAGTTTTAAAGAAATTTTTAATCTGTGGCGCCCTCCAGGCACCCGGCTCTGTTTGGCCTACATAAACCGGGTGCAGGTTGATGAAGACGATTGCTGCATCTTTTCTCCGGATCTATATGTTAGATTTAAATTTGCATCTTAATAAGTGTGCCACTCAAAATGTGAATGTGGAAATACAAGTGTGCAGATTTTTTCTTTTGCTCATAAGCAAACAAGGCATCTTTACGTTCAACAGTCAATCAGGTCGTAAAGCTGGGTACAATTTTTCAACCAATTATCAGGCTAATCACATGATAAACAACTGTTAGGTCAAATATCGCATTAGTGTGTACGCTCTCAAGATAATGTTTTGTCGTACCAATGCAGATTGTATCGTTTGATTTGATTTTATCAACTGACTACAAATCTCTATCAACGACAGAACAAAGTTGTGTAAATTCTGAAATGTGTACGCACTCACTACCAGCAGTGTAGGCAGATCTCTATGTAGTGTGCCATCTTTTCAGCAGATGGTTATGACCGATGAAGATCACAGATCTGAAGGTAAATCATATAGGTGTGTACACATGAATCTGCATGCTCATCGGAACTTTCAGTCGTTGGTAAAATCGTTACAGATATTGTTTCAGGAGAAATTTTCTGTAGCGTGTACCCAGCTTTAGGGGCATATTTCAGACACATCGCAAGGATTGAACTAACTTTCATATTTATCAAGAAACTTCAACAGGAACAGCAGTCACGTTGAACTTCTGTCCCTGTGAAGTTTATCACCTACCTTTTCTTAGTCTCTTCGGTGCGAAGAGAAGGGTCTTCACGGCATCTTTCTTAAATTCCTAGTGCGCATGCACCGACCAATAGTATCGGCCATGTGCGCAGAGAGACCTGTCCCACTGCCAGTGTATCATGTGACAGGGAGGGATCACATAATCCCTCCACACATGCGCTGTGCAGCTCTGTTCTACACAGCAGAGCTTTCTTTAGTAAAAGTTTTCAATTATGTTAATGTACGCCCGCTTCATGGGAAAAAGTAAAAAAAAAATTATGTTAAATAGCGTTACTGAGCACTCCCCATATACTGTTACGAGGATCAGTTGCGGATCCAGGGGGGGGAGGGGCGATCGGGGCTATAGCCCCTCCTAGCAGGGACTTGCTGCCGGCGGCTGCACACTATGTGCAGGTCCGTTCAAACACAATCACAGCGGCCGGACAGCACACTGTCCCTGCCTGTCTCTGCCGAACGGAACTGCACATAGTGTGCAGCCGCAGGCAACCTTAACAATCAAAAAGGGGGCGTGGAATAAATCGTCCCCCCTAAATCGCCCAACATTCCCCCCCGTACAATACATTTCTAGATTCGCCCCTGGTGGGGACTGCTCAGTCTGGCCGGGTGTTTTTTAAAGGTTTAGCTTCTCAAAATTGTTATACAGTTACATATGTATTGCAATTTTTAAGGGACTAGGTTACTCAGTGAGGATAAGACAGTAGTAGCTTGTTATTTATTGTAATTCTTCAGGGGTAAAGTTAGTGTGTGGGTATGATATATATAGATTAAATATTTATTATATTTATTGCAATTCTTAAAGGGGTAATGTGATAAAGACTGTACACAATGGACCTGATTTAGAGTAGGACGTAAGTTAGTTTGCTCCATGTGAAAATGTGACTCGCGTACAATTAGTCACACTGCGCCTTCATACAACTTGCACCCATATTTTGAGCTGAGCGTATTGAGACGCCACTTAGTAATGTCACTTAGAAACGCATCTTTGCACATCCTATAGGTCTGGTGCAAATGTACGAGTTGATGATAAAGACGGACAAATTTTTAGGCCTGATATTATTTATTTGTGTTTCAAAATGCAGAGTGAGTATATGATTTTAACTAATATATAATCACTCCTTTTAGTGTGTGTTTCCTCTTTGGTATATTGGGATGGGTGCTCCATCAACCTACTGGGTGTAGTTCTGATTTATTCATATATACCGCACTCTTATTCAGTTCATCATCATAATCACTGTGACCTGTTTAACGCACATCATTGCTCCTCATTGGTGGCTACACCCTATGTATCCCAGCTTGGTAACAGGGGCTGATGGGAGATGGACAGAACCAGGTCATTACCCAATGAGCAGATACTGGGACAATGAGTTAAACCTCAGAGCTGTAACTATCACTGTATTCACTAACACACAGAGTAGAAGGAACAAAAGTATCCATCACATGTCTGCCAGGGACAGAGGTAACATATTACTCACCATAGACTGTCAGGGTCACAGAGGCTTCAAATGCTGATCTCTCTGTCTGTACATTCACTATGTAATTACCACTATCTGTGGGATGAAGATCTGAGATCAGTAATGAGCCATTAGGGAAAGGTCTGGCCCGAGAGAAGTATAGAGATCCATTAATTTGCGAGGCAGGATCACCAGGAACATATGTGAGGATTTGGTGCTCAGCATTTGTGTTTGGTCCTTTGTACCAACGGAAAGTTAGAATTCTCCCAGTAATCCCAGTAACACTCAGAGTGACAGATCCCCCGATCACATGTTCCCCGAGCACTGGATACTGAGGGATCAGCTGAATATTCATCACCCCACTGGTCAGATCCATCCACAGACTGAGAACTGAAAGAGAAAAATCCACACATCAAACTCCTGCCAATTTCAAGTTGTAAATGAGAATTATAGTTTTATGACAAAAACAGTTATAGCCCCTGAGGGGTTCTGTCAGCCAGAGAGCTCATATAATGGGGATTAATGATGAATATTTAAGTAGCGGTTATAATGGTGAAAGGGTGTGTGTAACAAGGCACAAGTATATAGAATAAGCTTGTGTATATTCTATATATGTAATGTTTTGTAGACAGTGCTATTAGCCTGAAAAACAGAGGAAATTTGTTGCAAGAAGCTGTCAGAGTCAAAACCCGATCTGCAGCTTGAGACTGCAATATGGCCAGGGCTGGCAAGAGGAGTTTGGGACCTAATATAGCAACATTTTGGGCACCCCCTCCATAGGTGAGTAGGAAGAAGGATGTGTTCCCCCATGAAGCGGCAGACGCCTGAGGGTGGCGTGGCCACAAAATGTTGGGAAAGTGGTTAACATAGGTGTGGCTGAATGACATATTATGTATTATAACGGTGTTATTCTCACCTACCTGTTATTGTAGCTTTCACAACCTGGTACTGGGTTCTTGTCTGGATCCTGGAATGTTGGGACCTGTTGGAAAATGTAAATATGGAAAACCGAGCACACATTACCTAATGTATGTATTACATCAAGCAGTATGTAATACATACATTATAGTAAAATATTACATTTAGCACGCCCTCCCCAGCCACATTTAAGCCATGCCATACCACCCCACAGCCACATCACGCTACCCCACAACCACATCACGTTGTATATAATACATACATTATAATGAAACATTATATTTATACCGCCACCTCCAGCCACATCGCACATCATGCCACCACCAGCCACATCACACATCATGCCCTCCCCAGCCACATCACGCCACCCACCAACCACATCATTCCACCCTTAAGTCACATCACATCTTATGTAATACATACATTATAATAAAACATTACATTTATCATGCACCCCCCAGCGACATCACGCCACACTCCAGCCACATGACTTCATCAGGAACGCATTCCCCTATGAAGTCCCATTGAGAGGGATGAAACGCGTTGGTTACAGCTACATCTACTATCCACATCATTCTACTTTTACCTAGACTACAACCTGCAGCACTTTGACTATTTACACCGACTTCCCCTATACGAAAAACCAATATACCCGGCATCTGAGGCAGAGGAGGGCACTGGCGCCTGTGCGTTCCACCAAGAACTGGAAGTTCGGCATTCGGAATGCAAGCTGTGCTCCATCACCGAAGCAGGAAGGCACTCGGCCAACGCTACAATTTAGGACACCGCTGACCACCACTGAAACAGAGGATAAGTATAAAACCACCAAACGGCTCTCCTAAGCACAATTTAAGAGCTTAATTCCAAGGACCTATAACACACACCCACAAAATTAAACCACCCGTCTCCCATCCAGTCAACCACCACATCCAACCCACACTAACCCAAACACACCCACTTAAATACGACACTCATAACCTTATAAGCCAACCAGTCAGAGCCTAAGAGCCAAAAAATATCCATAGAGACGACAAAGAGCCAACTTTACCTTTTATATATGTGTGCATATACATATACACAGTATAAACATGCGCATACAGAACGTACACACGTACATTGAAAATAAAGCATCATTTACTAATATCTTGCTTAGTGAAAAAGAAGATATCCAACATTGCCAAAATGTTCAGAATAATGATCAACTCAGCTCTTACCTTGCTGCTGTGTCCAGCGGAGGAGAGTTCACATCAATTTATTTTTGCCACATTGCCACCTTAGTTTTTCTATTTATTAAATACTCTATCTTTGTTTACGCATTTGATTGCTATGCCACAGTCAACATTCAAAATGTCTACACCAAAATGTTGACAGTCATAAGGTCGACATGTAAAATGTCAACAGTCATAATATCTAAACATTCAAAATATCGACATGTAAAATGTTGACAGAAATAAACAGATGTACACAATAAAAATGGCAATACATGTAAAAAACAAAACAGTGTGAGCCCCCCACCCCTCCCCCACACACACACCAACCAGCTTAACCAACCCTAGTGCTGCCTGCCAAGGTTGGTACTAGCAAAATCAGGGTGGACAAAAATAGTGGTGTTCCCCCGATTTTACTATTATCAGCACTAAGCTTAGCCAGCCTGGGCTGATGCCATAATAGCAGGGGTCCCCCTGCCATAATGACAAACCAGCACCAGGCCGGTTAGCACAGGGCTGGATTCCCTAGAGAGATCGGGTCCACAAAAAAAAGCAGACCCCCACCTAGGTTTAACCAGCCTCGTGCTTATAGCAATAGGGCTCTCCCCACACCCCTGGAGCGGTGGGTGTGGACTAATATTGATTGTTTAAATGTAAAAATCCATTTTGTCTTTGGTGCACTACAAGTCTCAGCATGCCTAGGCTGCCATTAAGTGGTAGGGCATGGTAGCGCTTGTAGTACTAGAAACACCAGCATACTCATGGCTGCCAGGGTATACTTGCACCTGCGGAACCACAAGTGGCAGCATGCCCTGACATCCAGGGGCTAATGGGACATGTAGTGCATCAATATTACCTAACACCCACCGCTCCAGTTCTTATGGCGGTTCAGTCATATATTCAGTCATATATTATATATATATATATATATATATATATATATATATTATAACATGGGTCCCGGTCCTCCAGGGGAAGCCCTGAAAAAAAATATTTTCCCCTGCACCTAGAAATCCATATATGCTCGGATTACGTACTCTGCCAGTACCACATTAAATGATGCACTGTACAGTCTTTGCCCTGTTCCTGTCTAGAACCTGCCTGTACATCCCCCGCAGCTTAAGCACTGTCATTGCTGATTGTAGTAGATTCACGTGTGTGCTCTGGCCCTGATTGGCTCTATATAAGTCATGTGATCCCTGGAGAGACTTATGCTATTAGCTACTCAGCCCCTGCACAGAGCGAAACGTTGAACAGGGAGACGAGAGGCACAGTATGACCTGAAGTAGGATAGTAGCTGACACAGAGGTGACATACTCCCTTCATTGCAGCCTGAAATTATAGTACAATGTATAATTACACAGAAATTATAAATCATGTTTAGTTTTATTTCCCCCCTCTTTTTTTTGTTTTACAAAAATAACAATTCATTATAATAGTTTACAATCAATGTTGTCATTATCAATATTTTTAGATTGGTTCCAACTGTTGCTGGTGTAAACATCAAACAATGGTCATTGCCATATTTCAACAAACATAGTACACGTTGCAGGTTTATTGTGGCAATTTATTTTTTTTGCAAAATCAAGAAATTGGAAATCCTGCTTTTGCCCCTGTAAGTAGCAGCATGTACTGACAGCCCATAATTACTCTCGCATGCTAGCACTTCTAGAACTACAAGTGCCATCATGCACCTGAGAACAAGCACATACTTGCACTTCTAGTGCCACAACAGGTTATACTACAAGTGTTGCCCCCATCACCAATTAAAAACTATTGTCCCAATCCATAATAAATAAAGAATGATCCCCTGGTCTATAATGGATAAATAATGATGTCGCCAGTCCATATGAAATCTATAATTATGTCCCTGATTCGTAAGAAATATATAATGTGGTATCTGATCCACAAGAAAAGTAGAAGTGTCTGCAACACTGTAGGAAACTTACCTATTATTATACAGACCCTCATTGTAGTTGCTGCTTAGTGTCTCTACTGTTGATCATCTGTAGAATGAGGGAATTGTGTGTAATTATTTATCCATGTAGCAATAAGTTCTTGTGTCACAACTCCTCCAACCACTGTATTTGCTGGTAACGGTTAAAGCACTGGGCTGCTAGACAACTAGTCATATTGGCAGAATACACATTTTGATGTATTCATGCTGGGATTTATTGTTTTGTTTCTTTAAAGTACATTTTATCATTTCCTAATTTGAATCATATGTATGTTCAATGTTTTGTATTTATTGATTTTTTTTTTTAAGTAAACATCCTACAGAGAGGAAACAGACTGTAAAAATGTTAAGCAATACTGTAACACAACATCTATCACCCAACTATGTGTAACAAAATACATTAGCAAACATGTAAATACTGGAATTCTAGATACATATGTACCCTAAAACAGCAGTCACACATTGGTTAAGACTAAATTGTAATTCTGTATCCACTGCTAAATACACCTGGATCCTCATATCATATCTCAGCCAGGACCCTACACACCTTTCTGGCAACAACACTCAATCCCCCATCCTTCATTATATACTACACAGAAACAAAATTGACACAAAAGTACACATAGCACCTACGTCATCCATTGCTACAATATTCCTTCGTTCATTGTTTGCATGCAAAAAACTTGCATATAAATACATTCATAATATAATGGTTAACTGGAACACTATTATACACAAAATTTAACTAACCAATGACAAAAATAAAATGTATCTATATTGCTTTCTAGTCTAAAGCTGGGTACACACTTCAGGTTTTTCATCCAATTATCGTGCCAATCACACGATAAACGACCGTTTGCTAAGATATCACATTAGTGTGCACGCTCCCACAATCATATATTATTTTACCAAAGCACATTGTATCGTTTCATTTGGTTTTATAAACTTCCTAAGAATCACGGTCAATGATGGAACAATTTTGGGCAAATCTTGCAGTGTGTACACACTCATGACCAGCAGTGTAGGCAGATCTATATAAAGTGTGGAGAGTCACAATCTTTTCAGCAGATGGTTATTAGAACTGAAGAGCACAGATCTGAAGGTAAATGGTGTACAGTGTGTACAGATAAATCTACAAGCACATCAGGGACTTTCACTCGTTGGTAAAATCGTTACAGAAATCACATCTGCAGTAATTTTCTGTAGTGTGTACCCAGCTATAGTCACACACACTGATTGCTCTGTATATTAATCCCCGCTGCCTATAGTGTTACACTAAAACACCCCCAGCATTAATCTACATACTCACACCACCTCCAGTCTCTTTCTCTCCACATTCAGTCACTAGAACTCTCTGACTCCTGGCTGCAATCTTACCGGCAATAACATTGGCACCAACTGACAGCCGTTACCATGCTCACTCAGTAACTGGCAGCTTCCCAGAACCACAGTGAGTGAATGTCAGAAGGAAACTGTCTGCTCACGTTGGATGCCAAGAATTGATGCGTAAACACATTTTTATAGTTATAAAAAGTTGCTGGGACATAGGGAGGGGACACATTTGTAATAAGGGAAGCTCTGGTTAGTGAACGGACAACAGGGGAAGCTAAGAGAGAAGCTTAATTAATGTAAGACAATGAAATAAGTGAAATGTGTCTGTTAGATGTCTATCTTCTGTGTCAGGAGGCGACATGTAATATCTGCTGGTTGCATAAGATTAGCGGAGAAGAGACATCAGGGATTACTGCATAGTACAAATATGGCTGCCAGTCCCAACATTACTAGTAGAGGGGGATTGGCCACAGACCTCAGTCTGAGTTGTCCCATTATACTAGCTGTCCCAACAACATCATGCTGCCATGGCATCGTTTTAAAAATTTTATTTTCGGTTTTATTTTATTTTTTAAATCAAATTTGGAATGGGTTTGTCAGAGACCTGGAACCCTGGTCTGGGATGCCCAGTGTCGAAGTCGTATAATTGGATGAACGAAAGTATATTGGTTAATATTGTTTTATTGTGCAATTGCATTCAGTATGCCACGCTACATGTGGCATACTGCGATCGCACGGTAAAATACGCATGCACACACTCGCATTACAACATTTAGTTATTTATATAATTCATATTCATATTGGTTCCGTTATACAGTGATTTATGAGCAGATAGTATTTAGTTTATTATTAGTTTATATATTATGATTATATGTACACTTCAGTGTTATTTAAGGTTCAGGTTATAGGAGATGTGTCATGTCTGATATAATTTTAATCCCCTATTCATCAGCAGCTGTCAGGTTCATTCGCCGAAGAGATCGCATATTGCATACTCTAGTTATTGATGTTAGGGAATAAATAGAGTGATACCAAACTGTAAAATGCTAATGGACTAGTTGTAACTGGTTTCTGGGCGGGAGAATCATCTGGAATGTTGACCCTCAGCCTTGGAGGGGGTTGTTTGAACTAGCCTATGACCTGTTTACCCTGGACCCACCTGAAGTCTGGACCTATAGAAGCAAGCCACGTCATCTACATTGTTCTCTCTGTAACACTGAATGTATATAATCATAGCTGCGCTCCCACTAGTTTCAGTCATTCTCTGACCACAGTATTCTAGAGTGAACTACTGTCCACTGGTACCCGTGGGAGCGCAGCAAAGAGCATGCGAACGCAGCGGTATGTATGTATCTTTTGGTATTGGCTGTACTGTACTGTATTATATTATAATCATGTATTGAACTGTTAAACTTTGCATCTGCTAAAATAAATTACTTTGTGCGTTGAAAACACAATGCAATCCCCTATGCAATGCTTATTTCAAAACAATAGAATTACTTTAATACCAGACATGGCATATGCAGACTAGCCCAGGTATTTTTATGCTTTGTGGTGGCTGGACCCTACCAAGGAAACAGTAACTTTACTGGTTATGGCCCTGGATCATTCTGATCCACTTCTCCCTTCCCCTCTGCATGTGCAGCCTTCCTGAATCTGCCACACCCCCCCTTCCTGCTCTCTGCAAGTCACATGGGTCGCGCACCTCCTGACATGTGAACCACCCCACATGTCAGGCAGCAAGGGAGGCAGATAGAAGAGTCTGCCACCTACAGCATGTAGCGCTGGATGGAAGAAAGGCTATTAATGTAATGTGGTTGGGCAACATAGAATATTCATTTAATGGTGCTGTGATGGTGGTGCTGTAGCCATTTAATGATAGGGGCTATTTAAAAGTGGGGCTTATTCATTTAAAGTAGTTATGAGCGGGCTCGGATTTCGCTAATCCGAGCCCACCCGAACAGTGCGGATCCGACGGGATCCGAGCACTGTTCGGGTACTTCCGGCCGGGAAAAAAATCCGAAACGGGGCTATGACATCCAAGTCTCGCGTCAGATCTCGTGAGACTCAGATGTCATAAATTCACCACTTGCGGCCGCCATCTTCATTCTGGCTGCGAAAACTGGTGAGGGAGGTTGTAGTTAGGGAGCTCCTGTCCTGCTTTTGTTTTCAGTGGTTTCTTTCCTTTGAGATCCTGTGCTGAGTCCAGTGGTACTGCCTGTGTCCTGTGCTCTGTTCTGCTAAGGGCATAGTTATTTCCAAATTATTAAAAAGTTATAAAAAAATAAAAAAAAATATATAAAAAACATACAAAAATAATTTAAAAAAATTATAAAAAAAGTCTCTAAAAATTTCTACTGCAATATATGAGTAGGTTCACTGTTCCTGCAGTCAAGAAATATTAGTACTGCAATATATAAAAATACGTTATATAGTTTATATAAACTACGTTCACTGTTGCTGCTGTACCAAAAAATAGGTACTGCTATTTCAAAGTCAAACTACGTTCACTGTCGCTGCTGTACCAAAAAATAGGTACTGCTATTTCAAAGTCAAACTACGTTCACTGTTCCTGCAGTGCAGAAATATTAGTATCAGATATTAAACTACGTTCACTGTTCCTGCAGTGCAGAAATATTAGTATCAGATATTAAACTACGTTCACTGTTCCTGCTACATCAAAAAACCATGAACATGCCCTGCCATCAACTAAAACAAGAGGTAGTGACGCGCTTGAACTCCACCCTCTATATGCTGCAGAGGATGGAGGAGCAGCAAAAGGCCATTCAAGCCTACACAGCCACCTACGATGGGCCACGTGTTTGTGCCGCCCACTTGTGTCGCTTAGCTTAGACATCCAGCTACCTCGGTGCAACCTTTTGGACTAAAAACAATATTGTGAGGTGTGAGGTGTTCAGAATAGACAGGAAATTAGTGGAAATGAATGTTATTGAGGTTAATAATAGTGTAGGAGTGAAAAAAAATAAAAATATGGATTTTAGCACTTTTTATACTTTTTTTAAAAAAAATCAGAACCCAAAACCCAAAATCAGAACCAAAACCTTTCGTGGGGTGTTTTGGCAAAACAAATCAGAACCCAAAACCTCAAGCTAATCAGAACCCAAAACACCAAAAGTGGCCGGTGCACACCCCTAATTTAAAGTGAGTTAATGTGACTATTAATTTAATGCTGAGGTGGTTAGGGAGGTATTGAAAGTGGAGCTAAATTAGGAGAAATAGGCCTAATTATTTAATGTGAATGCTATTAATTTAATGTCAGGGCTGGATGGAAGAAAAATAGGCCTGTTTATTAAATCATATAATAACAAAAATATAAGTTTCTAGTACAAAACTCACAATTGATACATAAATGCCTGTCTGATGTGCTGCATTTAAACAGGTGACTGTAACCTGTATCAGACATTAGTATAAATTAGAGATGTGTGCGGACTCCCTTGTTTTGGTGTGTCTTAGGATTTTGGTTCTAAACCGTTGTCGTGTTTTGGCTTCGTCGCTGGTTTTGCCCCAAATTCCTGAAACATTTTGGTTTCGGATCTGGATTTAATTAAAAATTGAGAACAACAGGTAAAATGGTGTGATTTTGAGCTGTTTTTTGCTCCTATCTTACTATTTATAACATTGACATGCATTTATAGTCTCTCTTCTAATGATCTATTCACAGTTGTCCAAGTTTCCATCAATTTTGACCCAAGTCTGTAGCAAGTTGGCAAGCTGAAATTAGTGACAAAGTAGCTGCATTATTACATGGCAGTTTAATCAAAGATATTGGGGCATACTTATTATTGAACAAATTTTGAACGCAATCCCTTTCAATCCTTGCAAGCCTGAGCTGGCGTCCATTACCGTGAACAAGTTCATATAACCGGTTACATTGCGGAATAGAACAGTCCCCATAGACATCTATGAGGACTGCTCTAAAGTTCGATGAGAAAAGCAAAGCAGCAGATCTCTATGACATCTGCTGCAATCCCCTCTTAATAAATGTGCACAACACTTCAATGTGCGTCTGTTTTCATGAAGAAAGAGAATCACAGACATTTAACAGATGATGATAGACCAAGGCCATAATATAAAATAGTGCAAGATTGAGTTGTCCTTGGGCCAACGCACCCACCTGTATGTTAGAATGGACATGCTCATAGCTTAACAACACCTTTGTGGCTGAAGAGCTTGATTTGCTTGGACCCCCACAAAAGAGAACATTTCGGTTATTGGTTGATGAACTGGAGAGAATAGATAGGGATATTAACAAATTACTAATGTACATTTGACTACCAGTGACCATCATCCTCTATGTTGTTGACAATGTCATCACCCTCATCATCATCATCCTCATCACTGATGTCATGATCATCATCACACAATATTAATTCATCCCCACTGGAATCTACACATACTGTTTGCAATTGGCGACAAGAATGGTATCCCTCATTCAATTTGCAGCTCATTTTAATTAGCACAAGTTTCGCTATATTTTTGGGATGTAGACTCCTCCGATGATCACTCACAATGTTCCCGGCAGTGATAAACACTCTTTCCAAGTACACACTGGCGAATGGGCAGCTGAAGTACATCATAGTTAGTTTGTACAAGGGTCTCCAAAATGCCTTTTTACCCACCCAGAATTTAAAGGGACTGTCTGAGATTTTAAGTTCTACATTTTCAGTAAAGTAATCCTTCATCATTCTACTAAGACAAGGTTTATCCGATTGAGACACAGTAGAGGTGTCAATATTTCTGAGCATTTCTTTTAATGCTGACTAGATGTCATAGCCTTTCACGTTGTTGTACCGCTGTGTTATGGACTCATCATCGATGTGGCTCTTAGAAAAGGGAAGTATTTTTCTGGCATGACCATTTTTAGGAGAAGATGAAGCACGAGACTTGTCCTGTGCAAATTGTTCCACAGCTTGGTCAGAAGGAGCTGTTTGCATGTGTGAAGATTTGTGTCACTTGAAAGGAAAGGAATTACATATGACTTCTTAAACCTAGGTTCAAGCATGGTTGCCAAAATGTAGTGATCCAATTTCAAGATGCTGCAAACCCTTGGGTCCTGGTAAAGTGAATAAAGACCTTGATCTAAAAGACACCGTACTATCACGAATCGGAATAATATTTATTGACTGCCTTGTATCTGCCAAAGGGTGGAACTCATTCGGGGGCGCGGAGTCTAACAGGTAGTAGGTTTTCGCCAGTGACCCCCACAAGAGGGTATGGATTTCGCTGCTCCTATCCCACAGGTCGCGGTTCCCTGAATGAATGTTGGCAGAGTAAATAGTGGAGCTTGAAACAGTGGGTTGGTAACGGCCAGTCAGAGAGACACTGGAAACAAGAGCTGGAGAGTCCGTTGGTTCAGTGATAATACAAATGAGAGCAATGCTGAAATAGAATAGCTGAGATGTAGATGGCACGTCAGGACACCTGCAGGAGGATACTGATACAGCGGTAGTTGAATGAGAGCAATAGTGGAGTAGAACTAGTTGATCCGTAGTTGGTAACTCAGAGCAACAGCAGATGAGTTACTGGTACATCGACGGTTCCAATAGAAGTAGTGATGATGAAGTAGAACGAGCTGATCCATAGTTGGTAACTCAGAGCAACAGCAGGTGAATCACTGGTACAGCGGTAGTTCAGACTTGAGATAGTAGTGTAGTGGAACTTAGCTGATCCGTAGATAGTAACTCAGAGCGTAGCAGGTGAATCACTGGTACAGCGGTAGTTCAGACTTGAGATCGTAGTGTAGTGGAACTTAGCTGATCCGTAGATGGTAACTCAGAGCACAGCAGGTGAATCACTGGTACAGCGGCAGTTCAGACTTGAGATAGTAGTGTAGTGGTACTTAGCTGATCCGTAGATGGTAACTCAGAGCGTAGCAGGAGAATCACTGACACAGCGGTAGTTCAAACAGAGGCAGTAATGGAATAGAACTTAGCTGATCCATAGATGGTGATTCAGGGCAACGGGTGAGTTACTGGTACAGCAAGCAGATCTACTAGCGGCAGCGGCAGAGAGGAGTTCAGCTGATCCAGGACGTTCTTACAAAGCCACAACAGGTGAGTCAGACCGAAGGAAGCCAGATCCTTACTGAGAGTGAGTAACTCGAAGATCAGGCATCAGACAGAGGGAAATGGGAGGTTTAAATAGTGCTCCAAAAGGCTAGAACCAATGGGAACAGGTAGGAGGTCATAACAGAGAGTAATAGGTAGCACATGCACAGAACAAGATACAGATGGTGGATGATGATCTGATAGTGAAGTTAGTACACCCTGATCACTGCTTACAGGAGGAAGGTAACAACACCGGTACCCGTCCGCGGAGTCGGCGTGTGACACATACTTAGGAGAATCACCAAGTTTCATCTGCTCCTTTAGTTTCTCCATCTGCTTTTCCAGTAGTTTGATTAGGGGTATGAAAGTCTATGAAGAGGTAATGTTAAGGACTCACCTCTTCCTGGAGTCATAGTGTCCTGATACCAACCCACAAATATCCATTAACGTTTGTGTATATAACAGGAGGGATTGTTTGATCTCCTTAGAATTTCAATTATTGATGGTTGGACTGGATTCAGTAGACTGCGCTATCACTGAATAATTTATTTTACCTTCTAAATATATTTGACAATTGATTTTTATTATTCCCCTGGACTGGAGAAATCCACTTATTACACACTTTAATAGGAGCACCAGAGGGAAGATCCAGACCACTGCAGTACAAACTGCTGTGTAGCCGAAATATCTACAGAAGTAATGGTGTTGATATGTAAAATTTATTTCAAATTTAACAATTTAAGAAATGTCTAAGATTTGTCTTCGCTTCCCATCAATCTTCATAATTCCATCTTTGTTGGTCACAATATTTGAACACATTCCAAAAATTCTGAGACAGATGTGTGCCATGAAGATAAAGGTTGTTAACCAGGATTGAGTTGTTGGCCGCAAATTGTTGCTGTGTGTGATCTGGGGATGTGACGGGCTAGTGGGACTATGGTGAGAGCAGTGTGTGACTGTCAGTGGAAGGTGACATGGAAGGTGTGTGATCTGGGGATGTGACGGGCTAGTGGGAGTATGGTGAGAGCAGTGTGTGACTGTCAGTGGAAGGTGACATGGAAGGTGTGTGAGTGTTCAGTAACAAGGGTTGAAGTCTTGCCGTGGTGTTACTGGTCACATGGAGGATACCTATGTGCTAATTCATTCTGTACGTGTGGTTGGAACATTTGTAAAAGACCATTTAGGAGCGTGTGTGATTATCAGTCATACAATGTATCAATGTTCTCTCTTTAGCTCACTGTAAGTGTCCGGTGATCCATATTGCAAGCCCTACAAGAGATACAAATATTGTATTTATATTGTATACATTATACACTCACACACATATCTACACACACATCATTGTGGCCAACATATTAACATTTTCAATAAATATTAACTCATAAAATGCATAGAATAATAATAGACTGTGAATGTTGCATGAAATAAGAATAAGCAGTCTACTGTGCAGATGTTCAACATTGAAAGACATAAATATTTACCAGAACATTAGGGTCAATTTGTATATACACTAAATATCTATACCAACTGTCACATATATATTCATATATATATATAAATATATGACCCAATTGTAAAGCGCAACAGAATATTTTGGCGCTATATAAATAAATGATGATGATTAGGATGAAATGAAACAAATATTTAATTTTGTGGGGCAAAATCTTTAAGTGAGAAACAAGGGGCAGAGGGCGACTTAACCAGTATGTTCCACATACTTTAAAAATGCTAATTTTCTTGCTTCAAAAGTCTCAATTCTTTTCAGGAAACTGCTACATCCACCTATCAATCATTCCTTAGAATATTAAACACCTCTTCCTTTACTCTCAGATTGTAGTCAGTGATATAAAGTATTTTGAGAAGACTTTGACGATTCTTTAACACTGAATCAACAGATAAGATCTTTTGTTTTATAAAAACTTACCATATAGGTAGGCTCTTGGCTAGCGGGAGGACCCTTGAAAAGATTAAAAGAAAAGAGAAGTGTTATTTGTAGAATACATATTTCACATAGATATATACACTGATTCCATCTGTAACAGTAACTAAATTGAAGCTCCACTCCCTTCAGTGTATGTCCCATTCCTATCAAGGTCGCTAATCTGTACTGTCCCACCGAAATGGGGGCAATTAAGAGGTGTGTGCTATGGTGGTGTCACACAAGCATATTAGGAAAAATGATTAGAACAATATTAATTATAATGCAGTGAAGGAATTTGTTATCCACATGTTACTACATCACAGCGCAGACACACAAAGGTTTTCCAGCCAACAAAACGCAGTTTGCAGAATTTGAAAACCTAAGAACATTGAAAGCTCCGATTGTGGGTTGTTTAGATTGTGGAACTATTCTGGGTTTTCCTGCATGTAGTCAGCAGTGTTATTACTGAGTTCTTGTCACACGAGCACTAATACTGCCTGAGAATCTAATGTCCTTGTAATTTACAGTAAGGGCTATATTATCCTATATATTATCATCAATAGACAGGTTAGATTGATAAAGTCTTCCTCAAACATTCTCTTGTTTTCACTAATAGGTTTTCAGTGACATGTAATCTTATATTCCCAGATCACCTGAACTGGGGGTGCCAGGGGAATGAAAAATATTTGTCACCTCAATGGTCCTAGTTTAATTGACTTAGGTCACTAAGAGTCCTGTCCATAATACTAAAAATTAAACACATACATTTTATTTAAATAAAACACTCCTCAAACTCTTGCGTTCAATTGTATTCATTAAAAATAAAAAAATCTTATTTTCTTAATTTCTTAAAATAAGTATAATGATTTTTGTTTACTTTCTCTTAAATTTATCACCAAACACACGGTGCGATGTTCTGCTGCCTGTTCCAGGATAGATTTAAGAGAAAGTAAACAAAAACCATTGTTCTTATTCAGAACCGTGAACAACGTATACTCTGCTATCTCACATCACTATGTATCAGGCTTGATTTGCTATAGTACAGGACATTTTAATTACATACATAACAACTATCTACTTTTAAATAGCATAATGAAGTTGGATTTGAGTTGGAATTAACTCTAAACATCAACATCAAAATATGTATATAGTGAAGGTGCCAAGTTTATGGGGCACCAATTTAAAAATAATGTATACACTAAATGGTGACGCTTTATCTGAAATACATTGTTTTAATAATAATACATGATAAAGATGGTTGACTATGAGTTCCTTGTAGCAAACGCTATAAGGGGCGTATTCAATTGTTCCTCCGGCCGCCGGAAAAACGAGCGAGTTAAAACTATTACCGTTTATACGGTAATATTGCACGCAAAAACAGTTAATAAGGTAGTTTACTTGCTGAATTTCATCAGCAGGTAGTTGAAATTCAGCGAGTAATTACCGTATAAATGGTAATAGTTTTAGAGCGCTCGTTTTTCCGGCGGCCGGAGGAACAATTGAATACGCCCCTAAGAACATTAACAACAGACACGGATAATACAGACACCAGCAGTTTATATGAACTGTCAATAAGGTTATGCACCATCTGAACAATGGAATCTTTGGGATACATGTACAGTATTTGTGCAGAACAGTGATGGTCACTGCTGATTGGTTAACGGGGACAGACTTGCCTGAAGTTGGTGTATAATATTTAGCTTTTTTTTTCATATCTGGAGTAATTCACGAATTTGAGACTTAGGGCTAGATTTACTAAGCTGTGGGTTTGAAAAAGTGGGGATGTTGCCTATAGCAACCAATCAGATTTTAGCTGTCATTTTGTAGAAAGTACTAAATAAATGAAAGCTAGAATCTGATTGGTTGCTATAGGCAACATCCCCACTTTTTCAAACCCGCAGCTTACTAAATCTAGCCCTTAGTGACATTCAGCCGGATTTACTATTTAGCTTCACACTGACTTTGTCTTTTGCAATAAAGTATTATGTTAATGTAATAGCACTTTTAGTCCTAGAGCAAATTATGAAAAAAGGCTTGTGGTAAGATATGATGAGATTTATCTATAGGAACGTAATGTGAAAATAACTGAACACTGATGTATACAATAAGACATGTGCTTTAAAATATGATCCTTTCATAGATGATAGTTAGGAATTGAGATGTGAAATTAGGGGCAGATTAATGCTTTACTCACCACTCTTATAGCCTGTACATTGTCATATTCATTAAGAGGGTCTTGCTTCTTACTTGACATTTCTGTTGGTTAGAAAAACATAAACATATTTATACTGATTATGATATAGAGTATTTTATTACTGTTTTATAGAGACTTAATGATGCTAAAACAGCAATCCCACCTAGATGTTTTTGTTTCCTTTAAATAGCAAGTTAAGTCATTTTTAAGCATGCATTGTATATATCCTCTTGCAAATCATGATCTCATTTTCAAAATCTTTCTAGAGGGAAAACAAGTATGGCTGCCAGACACAGACATAGCCAGTCTCAGATTCTCAGCTAACCCATGGTTTCTGTGAGTGTATTAGGAACCAATCTTTTAATTGATCCAATAAGCAAGCTCTAGATTGGGGGGCGCAGGGCCTCCTTACGTTTTAGATAAGGCTATACGGCCTCTTTCTTGTTAACTTATTAATCCACCTAGCTGCCAGCAGACGCAGGATAGTCCTAAATAAATACAATGCTTTAGGAAGCCACATCATCCTTATTTCTGCTTTTCAGCCCAGACACGAGTCCTGGTAATTTATCCAGTCCTAAGTAAGTTTAGTTCATTTAATTAGTAATAGGAGGTAGTTACTCTCTATCATTTCTTCTTCCTTTACGGAAATTTGAATATCCAAATGACTTATAGTATTTACTTGCCTTGCATATTTAAGCTTCCAGAGAATATCTGGGGTATAATTAATGGGTAAATACGCTGTATTGATTGTGTTAAGTATATAAAATGAGGCTGTGTAACGGGACCTTTTCATGCTTTACATTTCTACTCCCCCAATGGTTTCCAGTGAGGGGCTCTCACTTTCCCTGAAACCAACTTTGTATAGTGATCATCTAAGGGTTCTGGGACTGCACAGTAGAATTTACAACATAGGAAGCCACACACTGCACAGACAATGTTTCTTAGCCTAGCTAGATTTCATGCACCTGCAATGTCCTCTATACATTCATATGACCATGGAAAAGCTACTGAATTTCAGATCCCCAAGATAGTGAATAAGAACCTAGAAATAGAAGCTCAGGGGTGTGTCTGTCTATGTTTGAATAGCACCCAACACCCCCACATTTCCTGTACTATAAACAGATCTATATAGCAATGTATATGCACTGCAAATATATTAATCTATGCACGTAACAAAAATTACACACATTTTAATTATTTGTTATTTTCTATTCACATTTCCTTTATTTTTATTGCCTCATTGCTAAACCTCATCTAATCACTATCATATTACATGTCTCTCCCATTACCTCTCTGCTCCTCTCTCACAGGAAGGACATATCTCTTATAGAGTAGAAAAGTTGCACTAACAATCAGCGCAATTCCCAGGATTGTCCCACAGATGATTCCAGCTGTCACTCCAGCACTGAGCTCAGGAGCGGATCCACAGGCGGGTGAGGAGGATCCTATATTGTTATCAAAGACCAAGTAACAAATAAGAGAAAATGAGCAGGAAAAAAGTTAATACAATTAGCATAAAGTCATGTCTATGCTGCTCCCCAAATACTGCTGCCCTTGGCATGTGCATTATTTGTCTATGTGGTAAAAAGAGCCCTGACTATTGTTATATATCACATGGTTTAAAATGAAAGAAGTGTGACTATTATCACTGTCCCTAGAACAGAAACATCAATCCCCAAATTGTGCTGGAGACTGATGCAAAATACACACTAGGGGCCTGATTCATTGAGGAACTTAAATTAAGAAGTTTCTTATTGAAGTCTCCTGGACAAAACCATGTTACAATGCAAGAGGTGAAAATTAGTATTCTGTTTTACACATAAGTTAAGTACTGACTGTTTTTTCATGTAGCACACAAATACTTGATTATTTGTACACTGAAATTTAAAGTTGATATTTTTATGCTACATGAAAAAACAGTCAGTGTTTAAATTATGTGCAAAACAGAAAACTAATTTTCACCCCTTGCATTGTAACATGGTTTTGTCCAAGAGACTTAAATAAGAAACTTCTTAATTTAAGTTCCTTAATGAATCAGGCCCTAGATGATGATCAGCATAATTAGCATGCTGCTTCTAATTGGCTGATTGCGTCTTTACCCCTCACAATGATAATACTTCAATCATAAGTTTGACTGCTATATTATATAAAGTCCAGGTCATTGATTTGCATTGCTTATTAGACATTTCCATTTGGAGTGCTTCAGGAAAAAAAGATTGTCATTTGATTTTTAAAGAGGAAAAAAAAACAGACGTTTGTATTTAATTTGTACTTTTATTTTGTATTTGTCTGTATTTCATTATATTTTATATGGTAAATCCGACTTTCACATTTATTACATAGTTGCCTACTCTCCCAGAATGTCCGGGAGACTCCCAAATATTTGGGAGTTCTCCCGGACTCCCAAGAGAGCAGGCAAAAATCCCGGATCCAGCTGTCCCCATTGTTGAAGATGGTGTGGGCGGGGCTAAACACGCCATCGTGGCCCCACCCTCTGCTGCAATTGGCTAGAATTGCCTAAGATTGACAGGGGTGGGGCCTAACAGCGCCCCTCGCATGGCCACGCCCCCTCTACGGACCCCCTCCCGGACAGCTGCCTTCAAAAGTAGGTAAGTATGATTGATTAATAACATTGACCAGGTGCCATTTTCTTTTATTTATGTAGTCCCAGTGTTGCTTTGTGAGTGCACATGGTCTGTTGGGCTCCTAAAGACTACACCTCCCAGAAGCCCACAGGAGCAGGGAAAGAGGAACTTGGTGGGTGGAGCATCAGAAGAAAGTGCAGGAAAACAAGGGCAAGAAGCCAGCAGCGGGACAGACAGGGAGAGGAGAGGAGGCTGCATGTGGGAGAGCAGCACAGAGTGACACCCAGAGAGGTGGAGACATCAGTGTGGAGATTGGAGGAAGGACTAAGCCCCCAGCATGATATCCAGTGTGGAGGCAGAGTGTCAGTGGATCTAAATGTTGGAGAAACAGACAGTGGGGAAAGGAGAACTCCAGAAGAGGTCACTGGTCTACTGGCGAGCAAAACATCTGTGTATTCAGTCGCTTATTCACTGAGCAAGAGCCGGCATTGAGAGGAAAGACTAGTTAAACATGAGCTGATGCAAGCAGTCATAGTGCTGTGCTGAATTGCTGTAATATTAGTGCAGAGTTACATGTGGAGTTGAGAAAAGATGTTTCCTGTAGAACTACATAGCCCAGCACATCAAATTATGTGTGGAGAGAAAGACTAACTATAAACAGCAGTGTGAAATTGAGAAATAAAGTAATAATCCCAGCAGATATAGATAAGGAAGAGAACACTAACTCCAAGACACAAGCAAGACACCACTGAACAATAGATTGAAATCAGCGGGAAACCAGATACCAAAGATGAAGAGACGCAGAAGTGCACGGCAGGTGCAGTAAGGCACCCAACCAGATAAAATAAAGATATAGCACCTCTCATATAGAGCTAACACAATCAAAATAGGTGAAGCCAAGTCCTAGGAAGAAATATCTGACCTACAATAAAGGGAAGCTGACAAATGTATTGAAGTGGCTAATAAAGAAATAAAATCCATGCATGACAACTAGACATGGACACAAACTGAACCATCAGCAGGAAGAAGAACCATAGGCTGTAAATGGACATTCAACATCAATTACAACACAGATGGAAAAAAACGAAGGATATACATCCAGATTAATAGCTAAGGGGTATTCACAATAATATGCAGAGGACAACGGTGAGACATTTGTAGTACAGTAATAAAAAACAATACTTTCAGGACTTCACTTACAATAGCAGCCACAAAAGGGAAGTAAGTGAAACACTTTGATGTCAAACAGCATTCTTGCACGGTGAGCTAAATGAGGACATCTACATGGAACAGCCACCAGGATTTAAAGATCTTCAAAGACCAGACCTATAGGGGCTAGATTTACTAAGCTGCGGGTTTGAAAAAGTGGGGAAGTTGCCTATAGCAACCAATCAGATTCTAGCTATCATTTTGTAGAAGTTAATAAATAAATGAAAGCTAGAATCTGATTGGTTGCTATAGGCAACATCCCCACTTTTTCAAACCCGCAGCTTAGTAAATCTAGCCCCTAGTATGCAAACTCCGGAATAATATATATGGTCTGAAACAGGCAGTGAGAGTGTGGAACACAAAAATAAACAAGAATTCATACAGAAGACTTTGTTTTTCACAAAGCAGACCCCTGCTTATATACAAAGAGAATAACTGACAGATCGACTTTTCTACTTATATAGGAGGATGATCGTAAAGTATGTTTTGAACAAGAAGGGGATGAAGTTGAATTAACACAGATTCTGATGAAGGATTTTGAAATAAAAAAGACAGAGGAAGTATAACGCACTACCTAGGCATCCAATAGTGAGAGAAGTGGTAATTTTCTCCTAACCAGAACCAAACGATACAGGAAACCAATGAAGAGTTTGCGATGGAAGATGCGAAACCAGCAAGCACCCCCCATGGAAACCTATTACATAAAAGAAATGACCCACCAAGGTATACCATTACCAGACATCACAAGTACAGAAAAGCAATAGGAAAATTGTTGCATATTGTCACTGTTACCAGACCTGACATTACTACAGCAGGAGGAATTTAGAGTAGAAAGATCTCCAAGCCAAGTCAGATGGACTGTAAAACCAGTAAAAGAGTAATACATTACTTAATGCGAACCATTAACTTACTACTGTAACACTTTCTTCCACAGAAGCACAATATGTTGCAGCAGCGCATGCAAGTGAAGATGTTATGTGGTTGAGATAACTGTTAGCCGATTTGGAACAACAACAAGTAGAACCTACAGAAATCTTTGAGGATAACCAAAGATGTCTCGTGTTGGTAAAAACAGAATGCGCCAATCCAAGAATCAAATATATCAATGTACAGTACCACTTCTTGGGTGATTTGGAGGAACAAGGTCTTCTTAATATTGTCCAAGAAAGGACAAGATTGTGGATATTTTCACCAAGCCCTTAGCTGGAGACAGACATCATAGACTATCTAGAAGGATGAGTCTAATGAATTAAGTCTCGACTGTTGTGAAGGGGTGTTGAGATATTGCAACAGACTCAAACTTAATGTTGCGGCCAAATTGGATTCATCCTTGTGATCTTCTCAGTCCAACCAGATTCCAGCAGATGTGCTTACATGAACTGTGCAGCCAATAGACACTGGGAGTCCAGCTCATTGCCAGAACAACTTTCCATCTTCTTCTGAGGTTAGTTCCCAGGCTTCAGTTGTTTCCAGCGCCGTTCCTAACATACTTTGTATTTCCAAACTGCCTTTTTTCCCAGCAAATATTCCGACACTAAGTTCCTGCTTCCCATCTACTGAAGACATTACCATCTTCTCCAAGGATCGCCATTCCATGCTACCAAACACCTCTGGGTTCCCTACAGCACTTCCATTCCACAGTATCCTGGTGTTCTGCTGTTATCATTAGTCTTACCGTGGAGTCCAGCTGCTAGCACAATAATGGTTTGGGCAATAGTTTTCCCAGTAGTGGGAGCTGGGGCTGGCTCTTAGTCTCAGAGGGCTCATTTCCAGTTCTTTGAATCTGAGTGTGGTTTCCAGGTCTGTTTGACTTTAACCAGCTCGCAGTCCTCCACTCCTGTCTCAGTTCTGAGTTCTTGTTTCAGCTTAATTTTATTCTGAGTTTCTGTGGGATGCATCCTTCTGAGTTCCAGCTCCATGTGCCTCCGGTTCCAGATTCCTACAGCTTTAGATTCTAGTTCCGTATTTCATTAGAGACCCAGGTCCTGGGATTCCATTCTATCTGCTAGTGCTATTCTGGATTCTGGCAGACTATGGAGTATACCTAGGCATTCCCTAGACAAGCACAGATTTTATTAAGGCCCGCAGTTTCAGCTTTCCTCTTGCCTCAGCTACAACCAAGGCTCCCGATACGGGTCGTTAAAAGTAGATGACCGTGGCACAGGCTAAAGCATAAGCACTAGTTACTAATTTAAGTGGGAGCCATGTCAGTTTTCTGTTAAAAAAATATTTATAATTTTTTTAACACTTAAGTTATGTACTGGTGCTGTCATCATAATAAACATGTAGCTTTAAACTAGCCTTTAGGTACCCACAACAGATACAGTGCATACAAAGAATCTACACCTTTATTGAATTAAAAAAAAACTACAATACCCTGGTTGCATACAAGGCACACCCTTTTATAATGCTACGTTCAGAGTTATCCAATCACATTTAAAATCATGCTCAAAGGTAATTAGCATACACCTCCTAGCTCCTAGCAATAAAATCCAAATAAAGATCAGATGTTCCTGTAGTTTTCTTTGTTGCATCCTACTGCGATAGCCATGATTTTATTTTTGAAAGGTACCAATCAGGAGAGGATTATATCATCAAAAGGTAAAGAAAATGTGGCACTTTAGTAACGTTGCCAGGTTCAGGACATCCCTTCTAAGTTGATGACCGGACAGGTAGAAAGCTCATCAGGGAGGCTACCAGAGGCCTACAGCAACATTAACATAGCTGTAGGAACTCCTGGCAGGTCGGACCTCCTCTCATGCCCACTAATGCCCATCAGACCTACCCACATAAGCATCAGACCTGCTCCATATGCCTCTCACACCTCCATCAGATTTAAAGCAGAGCACACTGCACTCCCTCCTCTGGTATACTGTGTGATCTCTCTGCGTTGTGCTGCAGAGGTCACATGATATGGAAGTTGGTTGCTCCCATTCAGTCCTATTAATAATAAGTCAGATCGGAAGCAGCCAACTGGGGGCCACAGGTGACGACTCGCATGGCTGCGGGCCACCTGTTGCCCACCATAGGTCTATAGGTATTTCAAAGTAACAGATATATATTATGTAGATTATTATTTATGCTAATCATTAGTAAATCACAGTTTCAATCTGTACTTTATGAAAAAAAATCAGGTTTGATGAGCCTTACTAAATGTCAGCTCTGATGTGCCAAGAATACCTGGTCCTAGGTTGGAAAAAATCTTTATAAACTTACCCGACGAGACATCCACATATACAAAGACAGACTTTGTAGCAGTACGCAGTGTTACTGTGTTATTCACCACACAGGTATATGTTCCCTGGCCCTCTGGGGAAGCATTATTAATTCGGAGTTGATTTTGCTTTATATTTAAATCAGTGTCATTGACTCTCCATTGGTAGTTGGGTGGTGGGACAGAATCAGCTGAACATGTTAAAGCGATGACCTTGCCAGCAGATACACGTAACTGGCCTGTTATTTGTACGTTCTTTGGGCCATCTGCAATTTAAAAAACGTGAAACAAGTAAGATGGTAAATAATTTTTTGCATCTTCTTATGTCAAGACCAGCATATATTATCAGCAAACACATTACTATCATGTTGAAATTAAGCACAAAACATTTATTCTTTCATGATCGCAGCTGAATATAGAAACTGGTCTCCATGCTTTTAATGACGATTTTAATACACAGTTACTTTTAACATCAATATTTTGGTCCTGAGCTGATTTTCTTCTGGATACAGTGTACTTAGTAATTCATGAGTACCTGCTAATAGAACTATGGCTGCAACGTCCTGATCCCTGGGAAATGATGTTAGCACTGGTAGATAAAAGAAGTGAGTGGGTAATATGTATTATATGCTATGCATATTGGGGTTGTAGTTGCTGGACATACAGATAAAGCAGATTGCAGCACACATCCTGCAGCACACCTAGCACAAAGTGTCAGAGTATGAAACGGCTCCAACCATTCACGTTATGAGTATGGGGCATCTGAAGGAGTATCTCAGTGGTAAGAGTGGTGACTATATATGAATGATGCTGAGAGACTTGTTGAAGACCAGGTGAGCACCAAGGAGGGGATAGGGGGGCTTCCAGGTATCCGGAATCAACCCCTATGCTTGAATCACCACCTCCAAATCCAGTATGCAGAGCCCAGTAATTGATCTTTCCGGTGGTCCCAGTGACATCATGAAGCTACCTGAAGAAGGCAGAGGAGCTGGGCAGCCTATTACTGCTGCGTAAGGAACCCATACCCTGCCTTCTAAAAGGGACACGCATTCGTGCTCACCATGAGCTACCATAAAAAAAGACAGCACGCAGCCGGTTGTTTAAACAAAATGGATCCCGCACTCACATCTATTTATCCGAATCCTTCACTTGCATTTTTTCCCCCATGTTTGTGTGTCACACCTGTGTCTCTTGCTCCCCTTCTCATGTGTGTCTGTCTCTATAAACTTTGTTTTCCCTTTGTGTATCTTTCTCCAATTTTGTATATGTAACTTTGTCTCTCTCTTTTCCTCCATCTGTCTCCCCATGTGTGTTTCTCTCTGCTCCCATTTTTTTTTGTGTGAAAGAATATTTTTTACAAAATAGATTAAGATTATTAAAAAATGTATTTAAAAACCTCCATTCATTAATAAATGCATTTTTCAAAGAACTAAGCATTTTAATTACCCTAATGTGACAAATAGGACCCCCCTAGAAATTCTGCATATTGCCCTGAAAGACCCCTGGTTTGTATCTAAGTACCAGCTCTTTGGGTCTTTAGAAAAGTCTCTCTGTCTACATATGTACCCAAAAAATGAAGGGCATTGCTGATGTACATTGAGCCATAGGGCACTACTGATGCCCACAGAGCCATAGGGCGCTACTGATGCCCACAGAGCCATAGGGCGCTACTGATGCACACAGAGCCATAGGGCGCTACTGATGCACACAGAGCCATAGGGCGCTACTGATGCACACAGAGCCATAGGGCGCTACTGATGCACACAGAGCCATAGGGCGCTACTGATGCACACAGAGCCATAGGGCGCTACTGATGCACACAGAACCATAGGGCGCTACTGATGCCCACAGAGCCATAGGGCGCTACTGATGCACACAGAGCCATAGGGCGCTACTGATGCCCACAGAGCCATAGGGGACTACTGATGCACACAGAGCCATAGTGCGCTACTGATGCCCACAGAGCCATAGGGCGCTACTGATGCCCACAGAGCCATAGGGGACTACTGATGCACACAGAGCCATAGGGGACTACTGATGCACACAGAGCCATAGGGCGCTACTGATGCACACAGAGCCATAGGGCGCTACTGATGCACACAGAACCATAGGGCGCTACTGATGCACACAGAGCCATAGGGCGCTACTGATGCCCACAGAGCCATAGGGGACTACTGATGCACACAGAGCCATAGGGCGCTACTGATGCCCACAGAGCCATAGGGCGCTACTGATGCCCACAGAGCCATAGGGGACTACTGATGCCCACAGAGCCATAGGGGACTACTGATGCACACAGAGCCATAGGGCACTACTGATGTCCACAGAGCCATAGGGCGCTACTGATGCCCACAGAGCCATAGGGGACTACTGATGCACACAGAGCCATAGGGCGCTACTGATGTCCACAGAGCCATAGGGCGCTACTGATAGTAGTGGAGAAAGGTGCCATATGTAATATTTAGTTTTTTCGTACAACTCAGTGGAGGTGGTGTCACCAGTCTTGACTACATAGTTGCCTTAATACAGAGATCCCTAAGATGAAACCCATTGGACAGGGGAACTGAAAACTGCCAGCAGAACTGTACTATATAAAAAAAAGTAAGTAAATAACAATATTCTGTGGGGCAGGTGACACAATGTTTCTCCAGAACAATCTGCGGGGACACATTCAGTCTGAGTTTTTTTAGAAATTTCTGCCTTTTTTCCTTCGCGTCCCATAGAGGAAATTTTTTACCATAATAGCCGGCAAAATACACACTGGAACATCAAGGCGATGTTCAGCGACACCTTGCGCTGAATTGAATCTGCCCCTAAAACTTCTTTCAAATGTAAGAGTTGTTCTACAAAGTGACAACTATTGATATGTAGGGAATGAATTAAGACCAATAACACTTTGTGCTGTCATAGTACATACATTATTACTTATAGTGACATTTTATTACTTAGAATTAATTCACAATGAGTATATACTAGACTATACGTAAAAAAAGATTATATAAGGAAAAATATGTAGCCAGTTTACTCACACACTCAGTAACCTCACAAGTACTCACAGGATACGGTGACTGTGTAGGGATCACTGATGCTCTTACTGATCTGGTTCTCAGCCTCACATCGGTATTCTCCCGAGTCTGCACGTGTAACATTGGGGAAAGTGACAGTCCTGTTATCTGCTGATAAGATGGGTCCAGAGGGGAGACTGACACTGCCCCTGCTCCATAGTATCCTCTCCGCATTAGAGGTGTCACATGTCAGGGTGAGTGAGACATTTTCCTTGGGAAGGGAGGTAGACGCTATGACCTTAGGCTTACTGACCCTCTCTGTGGATGGAGGAACATAGGGACAGTTAATAAGAGATCACACACATACTTTATCAGTCCAGTAATACTGAAATTAAATGAATGAGGGAAAGCATAATTACATTTTAATATGAATGATGATATTCCCACCATGTTTGGCCAGATAATTACATTTACTAGAGGATCCATCGTTGGGACACAATCCTAAGTGAGTCCCGGCAGCATGTTTGCCAACAGGAAAATATTGGAAAGTTGACAATTTCTTTCTGATGTCCCAAATCCAGGTGTAGCCCTATCACCTGTGCAGGATGTTCAGCTGTACAGGGGCTGGTGGGATGGAGGGATCCATACTGTTTTTATCCAATGCTTTTTTTTATATAATTGTATTATAGTGTCAACAGCAATTCATAAATGAGGAGAGAAAAATAATGACTTAATAGTTACTGAAGAACCAATCAGAGACCCAACATTAGTTAGTTAGTCAGTGTTGGACAAATGGGGAGGAACCTTGATGAACATATGAATATAAACATCTGACCACTAAAATATCTCCTCGTTGGTCCTCGATGCCATATTTCTTCTCTCTCCATTCACTAAATGATGAATGTGATACTAATTGCTGATGAAGGAGGGGGGATGGGAGGTGGTCATAGCGTATCTCCCCTGGTCAGTGTATACTGTGACTGAGTGACGCTATCACCATCATCACTGGCAGCCCACTGGCGAAAGGATGACAAGGAAGGAAAACATATATATATATATATATATATATATATATATATATATATATATATATATATATGTATATATATATTGCTTTCCCATTTATTGTGCTACATCCAACAAGTCATATTATGACTTGCTTTATCTGAATAGGCTTCCCATTGGTTGTGTCATTTGCTAATGGTGTGTGACAAAGGGAATGGTATGCCACAGGATTCTAAGAGAGGAATTAGGTATTTAGCTAGTAATCTGAAGAGCAAGGCTGCAATCAGAGTTACATATTTGTACAGTAGTGCACCTAGATTAAAGAGATCCAGCTGGAGGACATATGTGTGACTAAGTAAAAGTAAAAAGTTTGATTTAACTTACATGTTTTGAAATGGTTTGAAAAGTATCTTTTTCCAAAGCTGACAGGCTAATCAATCAAAGCAACTGATGAGAACTCCTTTTAAAATCAAGGTGGGAATATCACCTGTCTATCAAGCAAGGGCTGTGGGAGGAGTGTAAACTATTTAAACTAGGGATGTGCACCGGCGACTTTTGAGGTCTCGTGTTTTGTGTTTTGGATCCGGATTTTCGTTATTTTTGAGGTTCGGATTTGTCTCGCAAAACACTTGACGAAAGGTCTCGGTTCGGATTTAAGGTATTGGATTCGGATTTTTTTTGAAAAAAACATAAAAAGTTTAAAAATCAAGTTTTTGGGCTTATTTTCACTCCTAGGCTATTATTAACCTCAATAACATTCAATAACAAGCATTTCCACTAATTTACAGTGTATTCTGAACACCTCACAATATAGTTATTAGTCCAAAACGTTGCAAAAAGGTATCTTTCTGGACTGCGTAGAGGAGTGGGTCACCACAATATCTTAAAAACCCTGAACTTTTATGATTCGCACCAATAAATGTACCTGGACTGCGTAGAGGAGTGGGTCACCACAATATATATAATAAGAAAACCATCAACTTGTTTGATTCGCACCAATAAATGTACCTGGACTGCGTAGAGGAGTGGGTCACCACAATATATTAAAAACCCTGAACTTTTATGAATCGCACCAATAAATGTACCTGGACTGCGTAGAGGAGTGGGTCACCACAATATATATAATAAGAAAACCATCAACTTGTTTGATTCGCACCAATAAATGTACCTGGACTGCGTAGAGGAGTGGGTCACCACAATATCTTAAAAACCCTGAACTTTTATGAATCGCACCAATAAATGTACCTGGACTGCGTAGAGGAGTGGGTCACCACAATATATATAATAAGAAAACCATCAACTTGTTTGATTCGCACCAATAAATGTACCTGGACTGCGTAGAGGAGTGGGTCACCACAATATATTAAAAACCCTGAACTTTTATGAATCGCACCAATAAATGTACCTGGACTGCGTAGAGGAGTGGGTCACCACAATATCTTAAAAACCCTGAACTTTTAAGAATCGCACCAATAAATGTACCTGGACTGCGTAGAGGAGTGGGTCACCACAATATATTAAAAACCCTGAACTTTTATGAATCGCACCAATAAATGTACCTGGACTGCGTAGAGGAGTGGGCACTGGGCACCACAATAAAATATATAAAAAACCTTCAACAGGTCTGCATTACACTACACATACGGCTGCTCCTCCATCCTCTCCATCATATACATGTTGGAGTTTTAGCGTGTGACAACCTCTTGTTTTTGATAATGTCAGTGCATTTTGAATATTTTTCAATTTGCCCCACACCACTGAATGTACTTTATCTATGATACGCATCTATCTATCTTGACTGCGTAGTGTGGTGGCCCCGGTACACAATTTGGTACCGAGGCCACAATATAATTAAAAAACCCTCCACGTGTCGGAATTCCACCAAACAAGTATCTGGACTGCATAGTGGGGTGGCCCCGGTACCCAATTTGATACCGGGGCCACAATACCTCCTCAAAACATGCTCCAGACAATTCGTCATTGACAGACCCCAGACAGACAGGGTCGTAGTGTTATTGTTTGACTTTGTAAACCCAAAAAAATGTCCCTGTTGCACTTGCACATAGTCGTGCAATGAAGACTGACTTTTTCATTTAAAGGCACGATCTTTAAAGTGTCAGAAAGAGAGAGAAGACACAGGAGAGGAGAGTTGTAGCTGGGGACCTGGGGTGGAAGCTCCCAGGCTCCCCCAGCATTGCCTGGAAGTCTGAGCGTGGTGACTGAGCCAGGGCAAGGAATGTGTGCCCTGGATGAGGGGGAGAACTCCATGCCACTATAGTGAACCCAAGAGAGAGGGGGACACTGCACATGGAAGAGGCCCTGGAGTGAGGGCTGCTACAAGAGGCATGGTAGCTGTAGTGTCAGATCCTGAGGCTGAGAGTACACAGAGTGACGTGTCAGAGCACAGGAGACATTATCCCCGCAGAGGAGGGATGAGCTGCAGTTGAGAGGTCTGCTGTTGAAATAGGACATGCACACTTTAACAAACCAATCATTTCAGCGACAGGGCCTACCAAACAACTTTGACTGAAATGATTGGTTTGTTTGGGCCCCCACACCAAAAAAGCTATTCATCTCTCCCTGTACAGACTAAACAGGCTCTACTGAGGCAAGATGTCGTCCTCATCCTCAACCTCTGATTCCTCTCCCCCTACAGTGTGTACTTCCTCCTCATCACACATTATCAATTCGTCCCCGCTGGACTCCACAACCACAGGTCCCTCTGTAGTATCTGGAGGGCAGTGCTGTACTTCATTGAGGAATTGATTATTCATTTTTATAAACATAATTTTTTCAACGTTGTGAGGAAGCAACCTCCTTCGCCGCTCACTGACCAGGTTCCCCGCTGCACTAAAAACTCTTTCCGAGTACACACTGGAGGGGGGACAACTCAGGTAAAATAGAGCCAGTTTGTACAGGGGCTTCCAAACTGCCTTTTTTTCCTGCCAGTAACAATATGGACTGTCTGACATGTCAACTTGGATGGTGTCAGCAAAGTAATCATCCACAATTTTTTCTATTGTGACAGCATCCAATGCAGCGAGAGTAGACATGTCTGCAATGGTTGGCAGGTCCTTCAGTCCGGACCAGATGTTATCAGCATCCCCGCCAGTGCCTCTTTTGGGAAAACTGAGCTTTTTCCTCGCAGCCATAGATGTGGAAGAAAATGAGGGTGGAGCTGTTGGCATGTCACGGTCCTCTTCAGAGGACAATCTCCTGACCAGCAGGTCTTTGCACCGCTGTAGATTTGTGTCCGCCGGAAACAGAGACACAACATACGCTTTAAACCGAGGATCGAGCACGGTGGCCAGAATGTATTCCTCTGACTTTAAAAGAGTGACCACCCTCGGATCCTGGCAAAGCGTACGAAGGGCTACATCCACAAGAGCTACATGCTTGCTGTAATCGCAATGGCTTACCAGCTCCTCCCTCACTTTCTCCAGCTGCTTCTGCAACAGCCTGATCAGGGGAATGACCTGACTCAAGCTGGCAGTGTCGGAACTGACTTCTCGTGTGGCAAGTTCAAATGGCTGCAGAACCTTGCACAACACGGAAATCAGTCTCCACTGCGCTTGACTCAGGCGCATCCCCACTCCTTTGCCTATGTCGTAGGTGGCTGTGTAGGCCTGAATGGCCTTTTGCTGCTCCTCCATCCTCTGCAGCATATAGAGGGTGGAGTTCCAGCGCGTCACAACCTCTTGTTTGAGGTGATGGCAGGGCAGGTTCAAGCTTTTTTGATGTGCCTCTAGTCTGCGGTAGGCACTGGCTGAATGCCGAAAGTGTCCAGCAATTTTGCGGGCCACCGCAAGCATCTCCTGCACACCCCTGTCACTCTTGAGGTAATGCTGCACCACCAAATTAATGGTGTGGGCAAAACATGGGACGTGCTGGAAATTGCCCATATTTAATGCCCGCACAATGTTACTGGCATTGTCTGACACCACAAATCCCCATGAGAGTCTAAGTGGGGTAAGCCACTGGGAGATAATTTCCCTCATTTTCTCTAATATGTTGGCAGCGTTGTGCCTCTTATTAAAGCCTGTAATGCACAATGTTGCCTGCCTTTGCATGAGCAGCCATTTTGTAGATGCTGCTACTGATGCAGCTGTTGCTGTTGCTGCGGAAGGGGATGCATCTACCCAGTGGGCTGTCACAGTCATATAGTCCTTCGTTTGCCCAGAACCACTTGTCCACATGTCCGTGGTTAAGTGGACAGTGGGTACAACCGCATTTTTAAGAGCACTGAGGACACTTGATCGTACTTCTCTGTACATTTTTGGTATCGCCTGCCTAGTGAAGTGGAATCTCGAGGGGATTTGGTACCGGGGACACAATACCTCCATCAACCCTCTAAATCCCACTCCACTGATGGCGGACACCGGGCGCACGTCTAACACCAACATTGCAGTTACAGCCGCAGTTATACGCTTTGCAATAGGGTGACTACTATCGTATTTGGTGGTCATGGCAAACGACTGTTGGACGGTCAATTGTTTGGTGAAAGACTTAGCGGTCTTACGACTTCCCCTCTGGGAAGATGACCGACTAACAGCAGCAACAGCAGCAGTGGCAGTAGTAGGCGTACCGCTGCAGGATTCCTCGGATGAATCCCGTATTGAGGAGGACTCAGTCTGGCTGGTGACTTGGGCTGCAGGACTGAATCTGATGGAGATTGTGGAGGAAGTTGACGAGGAGGGTGTTGCTGGTGTGTATCCAACTGGACCACGGGATTTAGGTGTCCCTGTACCAATGATGGTGGGCAAGATCCTTACCCCTGCTTATTTGAGCTTTACATAAGCTACATATTGCCATACATTGGTTGTCTGGATTTGGATAAAAATAACTCCAGACCGAAGAGGTGCATTTTTTGGTCTTCTGACCAGGCATGACGATGGGCTTTTTCATCCCATGGACATCAGCTGTTTCCCCCCCTGGTGCCTCATTTACAATAACCACATCACCATCCTCATCATCAAGTTCCTCCACAGCGCCAGCTACATCATCAATAGCCTCCTCCCGAGCCACCTCTTCCCGTACAGTGATGGGAAGGTCAGGCTTGACAACCACCAACACCCTTGGACTCGCCTTGGGGATTTGTGATAATTTCTCTTTAGAAGGCAGAGTTGTTTGCTGTTTTGTTGCTGACAGCATAACTCTCTTCAATTTTTTGTAGGGGGGGGGGAGGAGGAGGAGGGCTAAGATCCGTGGGTGAAGCTGAACCACTAGTCATGAACACGGGCCAGGGCCTAAGCCGTTCCTTGCCACTCCGTGTCGTAAATGGCATATTGGCAACTTTACGTTTCTCCTCAGATGATTTTAAGTTTCTCTTTTTGCTACTTTTTCTTAACTTGGGCTTTTTGGATTTTACATGCCCGGTACTACGAGATTGGGCATCGGGCTTGGAAGACGACGTTGATGGCATTTCATCGTCTATGTCATGACTAGTGGCAGCAGCTTCAGCATTAGGAGGAAGTGGGTCTTGATCTTTCCCTACTTTATCCTCCAAATTTTTGGTCTCCATTATATGTAGCACAAGATACTGCAGAATGTGTGAACTTGGTAATATTGCAGTACCAATGGACTTATAATGCTGGATTGGTTTTGCAAATTTGGTTATAATTATTATATATTTTTTTTTTTTTTTTAATTTTTTATTTTTTTTTACTTTTTTTTTATTTTTTACAAACTTGGGAATAATGGGGAAATAACTATGCCCTTAGAAGCACAGAGCACAGGACACAGCACCACTGGACTGAACAGGACACGGCACAGGACCCAGCAGCACTACGGAACTCAGCAGGACAAAGCACAGGACACAGCACCACTGGACTGATACTGCAGAATGTGTAAACTTTGTAATATTGCAGTACCACTGGACTTTTACTGCTGAATGTGTGAACTTGGTAATATTGCAGTACCAATGGACTTATAATGCTGGATTGGTTTTGCAAATTTGGTTATAATTATTATATATTTTTTTTTTTTTTAAATTTTTTATTTTTTTTTACTTTTTTTTTATTTTTTACAAACTTGGGAATAATGGGGAAATAACTATGCCCTTAGAAGCACAGAGCACAGGACACAGCACCACTGGACTGAACAGGACACGGCACAGGACCCAGCAGCACTACGGAACTCAGCAGGACAAAGCACAGGACACAGCACCACTGGACTGATACTGCAGAATGTGTAAACTTTGTAATATTGCAGTACCACTGGACTTTTACTGCTGAATGTGTGAACTTGGTAATATTGCAGTACCAATGGACTTATAATGCTGGATTGGTTTTGCAAATTTGGTTATAATTATTATATATTTTTTTTTTTTTTAAATTTTTTATTTTTTTTTACTTTTTTTTTATTTTTTACAAACTTGGGAATAATGGGGAAATAACTATGCCCTTAGAAGCACAGAGCACAGGACACAGCACCACTGGACTGAACAGGACACGGCACAGGACCCAGCAGCACTACGGAACTCAGCAGGACAGAGCACAGAGCACAGGACACAGCACCACTGGACTGATACTGCAGAATGTGTAAACTTTGTAATATTGCAGTACCACTGGACTTTTACTGCTGAATGTGTGAACTTGGTAATATTGCAGTACCAATGGGCTTATACTGCAGGATTGGTTGTGAAAATTTTGTGGTAATTAAAAAATATTAAAGTAGTTTTTGGTATTTTATAAAAAAAACTTTTTTTTATTTTTTTAAACACAGGGGAATATTGGGGAAATAACTATGCCCTTAGAAGCACAGAGCACAGGACACAGCACCACTGGACTGAACAGGACACAGCACAGGACCCAGCAGCACCACTGACCTCAGAAGGACAGAGCACAGCACACAGCACCACTGGACTGATACTGCAGAACACAGCACAGCACAGCACAGCACAGCACAGCACAGCACAGCACAGCACAGCACTAAACAGCACAGAACTAAACAGCACAGAACTAAACAGCACAGAACTAAACAGCACAGAACTAAACAGCACAGAACTAAACAGCACAGAGGACCACCTAACACACCCTCCCTCTACCCTGATCAATGCCCGAGTGAAGATGGCGGCGACTAGCGGGGAATTTATAGGATCCGAGTATCGCGAGATCCGACAACGGGATTATGAGTCAGAGCCTCAGTTTCACTTTTGAATTTGGCGCCAATACCCGGATCTGTCTCGGATCCGACTCGGATCCGCAACGTTCGGGTGGGCTCGGATTTCAGAAATCCGAGCGCGCTCATCCCTAATTTAAACCTCAGTTTTTCATTGTTCTGTGTGACCATTATGAGATGGTGACCGATGTCCAGAGAGTTGGGCTCTGACTATTTAGCATTAGGGTCACCAGAAAAGTGTGTGCAACTTCATGTTATGAATTTCTTTGTCATCCTGACAATAAAGCAAACTAAAAAAGCAAGAAGTTGTTCGTGTGTACATATAAAGAAGAGCGCCCATGCCACAGGTGGAATAGGGAATCCACCTTCCTGTAAGCAGCATTTGAATGCCCACATCAACCTGACCAAGAGGAAGCACAGCTCTCTCTCCACCACAAATAATCGTACACATAAGTTGAGCATGACCAGGGCCGGATTAAGGGAATGGAGGCCCCTGGGCTAAGGGCGCCTCCATTCCCCCGTGAGGCCCCCAATGTGAGCCACCTGCCGCCCCCGCCCAGTACCCTGTGAGGGCCCCCCCCCAAGCGCTTACCTGTCACTGTAGTCCTCCGTCCCCGGCGCGCTGTAAGCTCCTTACTGAGGAGATCTCGCGAGAGTTCACTCGCGAGATCTCCTCAGTAAGCAGATTACTGAGCGCCGGGGATGGAGGACTACAGTGACAGTGCTCAGCAGCATTGATCGGGCTGGGGGCGCCCCCGCCCCCGGACCGATCAATAATGCTGCTGAGGACTTTGAAGGGCCCCCTGGATGCCTGAGGCCCCTGGGCTATAGCCCAGTTAGACCTCGGGTTAATCCGGCCCTGAGCATGACCCATTGAGAGGAGTCTCATTTTGAGTTACACAGATCTCAAAATACTTTAGCTACAAGACGTGCATTTCAGCCTATATATACCTGGTGCAGAGTGATGAAGACAATTGCCCCATATTTGTCCCGGACGTATCTATAGATTAGATTTTTTTTGCATGTATCTTAATAAGCGTGCAACTCAAAATGTGAATGTGGAAATGAGAAATGTGGAAATGCAAGTGGGCAGGTTTTTTGCTTTTGCTCATAAACAAGTGATGCATCGTTATCTTTTTAAATCAGGCCCTTATTGTGTTACATTGCCACAGCATAATGCAGAGACTGTGTTATACCAATTACTGTAGTGTTCTCCTCTCCAGGAGCATAAATTGGAAATACATCAATGGCCACAATACAGCAGGAACAAAAGGTTCAGTACTCATACTCTGGTAATTTTGAGAGGTTAAGCTTTCTAAGACTGTTATACAACTACATATTTGTTGTAATTGTTAAGCGACTATGTTATTCAGTGAGCATAAGACAGTAGTAGATTGTTATGTATTGTAATTCTTAAGGGGTGAAGTCAGTGTGTGGGTAAGTGACATACAGAGAAAATATTCACTATATATTGCAATTCTTAAAGAGGTAACGTTATAAAGATTGTACATAATTCGACCTGATTTAGAGTTGAACGTAAGTGAATTTGCTCCATGTAAAAATGTGACTCGCGTACAATTAGTCACACTGCGCCTTCACACAACTTGCACCCATATTTGGAGCTGAGCGTATCTTATACTCGCTCCCAGTTGGAGAGGTGGGTCGAGGGCATTCATGCATAATGTCAGTACGATAGGGGCATGGAGACGAGAATCAACCATGTCACATAGTTACGCATCTTTATACAGCCCATAGGCCTGGTGTAAATTTGCAAGTTCATGATGAAGATGGCCATATTTTTGCACCTGTTGTACCTATATGCTAGTGTGACAAAGTCATTGGATTAGTGCTGAATGATAGAGTTAAATGTATCAGGCTTTCTGCCTTGTGTACATTAAACCCCAGGGAGATTGTTTATGTGTGTGTGAGAAAAGCTTCCCAAAGTGTGTTTCTCATCTGTAGGAAAATATGACAAGGGTCCCTGGTGTTAAGAATGAAGAGAGAGGGCGGGCTCCATTTTCAGGCCGATTCCTGGTCTTCTGGGCCTTTAGCCTAAGTGTAGGCTGATTTGCAACTGCACCTGTGTGTGGGTGTTTAAAAAGCAGTCAGGCTGGACATGCAGTCTCTCAGACCTGGGGAGGAGGTTGGATGCCTCCTGAGAGAATCTGCAAACAGTGAGCAATTACCAGTGTGTTTTATATGTGTGTGGAACACAGGGTCCTTCATAGGATAGAGGGTGTTCCTGTGTGTTTAGTTAGTGCCGAACAAGCAAGGTATTTTTGTTTAATCAAACTGGCTTAGGTCAGTTGTACCGAAAAACCTGGACTTGTGTGACTTCTTTGCTGCTGTTTGCTACCATCTACCCCAGGAGATGGCACCTGTTCCTCTAACAGTCTAGATATAAAGTTGTCTTAAGATACATGTAACTCAAAGTAAAACTACAAAAATCAATACAAAATACAGCCTCAGAATTGTAAGTCTATGGATGCAAAAGTCGCAATTTTATATTAAACTCAAAATCTGGACCATAATTGGTATGAAATAATATGATATATTTGTGCTTCAAAATACAGAATGAGTGGATCCCCCCCCCCCTTGTCTCCCTCTTGTCTGTTCTCCTTCCCTCTTTTTTTTTTTCTGTACCCCAAATAACTTGCAAAGTTTTGTTCAATAAAAATTCTTGATGAAAATAAAAATACAAATGAGTATTTGATTTTAATTAATATACAATCAATCTTTTTAGTGTGTTTCCTCTTTGGTATATTGGAATGGGTGCTCCATCCCCTCTGCTGAGTGTAGTGTGGGTGTACTTGCTTCGTTGTAGATCATAACAGAAAGAGCAGGCCAATAGAAGAAGATCTGAATAAGAAAGGAGGTTCTGATTTATTCATATATACCTCACTCTTATCCAGGTCATCATCATAATCACTATGATCTGTTTACCACACACCACAGCTCCTCATTGGTGGTCACACCCTATGTATCCCAGCTTGGTAACAGGGGCTGATGGGAGATAGACAGAACCAGGTCATTACGCAATGAGCAGCAACTGGGACAATGGGCCAGATTTACTAAGCTGCGGGTTTGCAAAAGTGGGGATGTTGCCAATAGCAACCAATCAGATTCTAGCTATCATTTTGTAGAAGGTACTTAATAAATGAAAGCTAGAATCTGATTGGTTGCTATAGGCAACATCCCCACTTTTTCAAACCCGCAGCTTAGTAAATCTGGCCCAATGAGTTAAATCTCAGAGCTGAAACTACCTCTGTATTCATCCACACACAGAGTAGAGGAAGCACGAACAAGTATCCATCACATGTCTGCCAGGGACAGAGGTAACATATTACTCACCATAGACTGTCAGGGTCACAGAAGCTTCCTCTGCTGGTTTCTCTGTCTGAATCCTCAAAATGTAATTACCACTGTCTGTGATATGAAGATCTGAGATCAGTAATGAGCCTGCAGGTAAAGGTCTGGCCCGAGAGAAGTATAGAGGTCCATTTATTTGTGGGGAAGGATCACCGGGAATATATGTGAGGATTTGGTTCTCAGCATTTGTGTTTGGTCCTTTATACCAACTGAAAGTTATAATTTTCCCACTAATCCCAGTAACACTCAGGGTGACAAATTCCTGGATCACTGGATACTGAGGGATCAGCTGAATATTCATCATCCCACTGGTCAGATCCATCCACAGACTGAGAACTGAAAGAGAAAAATCCACACAGCAAACTCCTGCTAATTTCAAGTTGTAAATGAGAATTATAGTTTTATGACAAATACAGTTGTAGCCCCTGAGGGGTTCTGTGAGCCAGAAAGATCATATAATGGGGATTAATGATGAATATATATATAATGGTGAAAGGGAATGTGTAACAAGGTGCAGGTATATAGAACGAACTTGTATGTATGTGTAATGTTTTGTAGACAGTGCTGTCCGCCTGCAAAAGAGAGGAAATCTGCTCCGTCAGAGTCAATACCTGCTCTGCAGTTTGAGCCTACAATATGGCCAGGGCCACCAAGAGGATTTTAGGGCCCCAGTGCAGCAACTTTTTAGGCCGACCCCCTCCATAGGTGATTAGGAAGAAGGATGTGTGCCTCCACAAAATGATGGTTGCCCCCTGAAGGGGGCGTGGCCACAAAGTGTTGGGGATGTGGTCAACATGGATGTGGCTGCGCTTCTTCAGTCATGACATTGTGTATTAAAACGGTGTTGCTCTCTCACCTACCTGTTACGGTAGGTGAGAGAGCAACCATTACAGCTTTCACAACCTGGTACTGGATTCTTGTATGTAGCCTGGAGGGTGGGGTATGGCAGATCGAGGCCGAATACCCCAACAAGACTTACCACGACGTGATGATTACGAAGGGCTCCATACCGACGATCAATGTAGAAGCCTTTGTAAACTACATTGTACATAGGGCGCATACTTACATTACACCATTAACAGCACCGATAAATCCATCGCCATGGTGACTGACGTCATGAAGAGCAGCCGGCTTCCTACTTCTTCGTTATTGCTTCAAGCTGCTTTCAACAGAAGTCGTCGTTGGGGATCCTCGGTAAGGAGCCCTTCGGAATCACACATAACACAGATCACGGAGTATATAATACATACATTGTAATAAAATATTACATTTTTAAAAACCTCCCCAGCCACAACAGGCCACCCCACAGCCATGTCACACCCTACCCAGCAATATTACACCACCCCCCAGCCAAATCACGCCACTCTCCCACACACATGAATTTATCAGGAACGCATCCCTGATAAGTCCCGCATAGTGGGACGAAACACATTTGATACTGATATATCTACTCTCCACATCATTCTACCTTTTGCTGGACTTCAACCTGCAACTCACTGACCATTTATGCCAGCTTCCCCTACACAAAAAGCCAATATACCCGGCACCTGAAGCAGTGGAACCCACCGCTGCCTGTGTGTAAGTTCAGCATTTGGAGCGCAAGCTTGCTTTCCAACACCAAAATAGGAAGTCGCTCTGCCATCGCTACAATTTATAACACCGCTGACCACCACTGAAATAGATGATAAGTATAAAACCACCAAACTGCTCTTCTAAGAGCAATTTAAGAGCTTAATTCCAAGCATCTTGTCACTTTATTACCATGGTAATTGGATCTTTATAGCCTGTCTGACTAGGCGCTACTGAGCCCAGAGGTGCGGAGTCTAATGAGCTGATGGTTTTCTCCAGGGACCCCCACAAGGAGTTATGAACTTTGCAGCCTCTGCCCCGCAGGTCGCGTTCCTCTGAGTGGGTATCAGACAAGTAGAGAGATCCCAGAGGCTGGGAAAAGGTGATGATACAATACAGAATGAGGAAGGCCTGATGGTCTGCAGAGTTGCTGGAGACAAGAAGCGATATTCTGCGGCAGGTATGGAGACCACTGTTTTTAGCTGCAGAGTTGCTGAAGATGCGCAATAATCTGCAGCAGGTGAGCAAACGGAAGCACATCTGAGTACTAGACCTGATTCAATGAACAGGCACATTACCTGTGGAACAGGTGCATTAAATATCCTGAGAGATAATTAGTCTCCCATTGAATGGGAGGAGGAGGTTATAAAAGCTGGGTCTGCACATGAGCAGTCCTGGAAAGCAGACTGGTGGCGTCAGGAGAAGCTGCTGTGCCACGGAGCCGGCGGGATGCTCAGGGAGCGTGGGCAGGTGAGTGCACCAGACCCCAGGCGTTAGGGCTGTGGGTCCAACGTGTGACACATCTTTAACACGCACACCCACAAATATTAAACCACCTGCCTCCCATCCACTCAACCACCGCATCCAGTCCACACTAACCCAAACACAGCCACTTAAATACAACACTTCTTCCCTAACATAATTTATATTCTATATACTTCAATTTATTTTTACCACATTGCTAACTTATTTTTCTATTAATTAATTACTTTACTCTATTTTATTTAACGTATTTCATTGCTATTTTACACCACTGTCAACATTCAATATGTCTACATCAAAATGTTGACAGTCATAATATCTAAACATTGAAAATATCGACATGTAAAATGTTGACAGAAATAAACAGATATAACAATAAAAATGGCAATACATGTAAAAAACAAAACAGGGTGACCCCCTCCTCCTCCACCAAACAGCTTAAACAACCCTTTATGCTGCCTGCTAAGGTTGGTACAAGCAAAATCGGGGGGACAAAAAGAATGGGGTCCCCCCGATTTTACTATTACCAGCCCTAGGCTATGCCAGTCTGGGATGGTATAACTATAGCAGGGAAACCCACAGTGTGGGGTCCCCTTGCCATAATGCTAAACCAGTCCCAGGCCGGTCAGCAAGGGGCTGGGTTCACTATAGATATTGGGTATGTCAAAAAAATGCAGTTCTCCCCAAGGTTTAATCAGCCACATACTTATAGCACTAGGGCTTTTCCCACGCCCCTGGAGGAGTGGGTGTGAGGTAATATTGATTGTTTAAACTTAAAAAAAACATTTTTTCCCTGGTGCACTACTGGTCTCAGCATACCCAGGCTGTCATTAAGTGTTTGGGCATGGTGGTGCTTGTAGCACTACAAGAACCAGCATACCCACGGCTGCCGGGGCATACTGGCACTTGGGGAAGTACAAGTTCCTTCATACCCTGGCATCCAGGGCCAACTGGGACCTGTAGTGCACCAAAGAAAAATTTAAATAAAACACAGACAAGTGTAAGAATGATTTTAATTGAAATAAAAACACCCCAAAACATCCCTCATTCACCCTATTTATTTCTCACGTAGATCCAGGCTCTTCATCTGTAATAAATGCAGAGATCTTTAGCTTTGCAAAATAGAAAACCCTCACAACATCATACTGGCTGCTATGAGCTCCCGGTGAGATAGAGTTCTTACCGCGGTTCAGTCATATATTATATAAATATTGTTAGGCTGACAGTCTGATCACCAACCTACAGAACTAGATGGCGGAGGTCTTCACCTTTAGCAGCCGCCTTTCCCTTAGAGCTTGATGTGCTCAGATGTCCCCAGGACTGAACTCCAGGTGTAGTGTGGGTTGGTAATGCAGGCCCGTAGCGGCAGGCCAGGAGGCTGAACAGAAGGCAGCGGATAGTCAGACAATAGCCAAGGTCAAAGGTCACAGGCAAGCAGGGTAGTAAATAAACACGCAAAAGGTCAGGGTCAAAGGCAACGCAGCAGAGTCCAAGGTACAGGCCAAAGGGTCAGGGTCACGGGCAAACAGGCAGAGTCCAAACTCCAGGCAGGAGTCATACATAGAAAATCCAACAGAGTATCCACAGGACAGGGTACAACAAACAGGAGCAGGTCAGCAAGACTAGGTCAGAAGTGCTATAACCGGCAGGGAGGCTAAGCCCTCCCTGCCTTAAATAGTGAAGTCAACCAATCAGGGCATTGCCCTGTAATCACAGACAGGCCAGGGTTAATTAATAATAAGGAGCCTATTTAGCCTGCAGGCTGTAGCGCACGCTCCCGGTTGTACTGATTGCCCAGGGCGCTGTAGTACAGCCCTCGGCGGCCGAGAGACAGGATGTGACGTCCCGGTCATCATGGAGACAACCGGGACGCCAGCACTGGAAGGAAGTGAGCCGCGGCGGTGCCCGCGGCCGCCGCGACTCCTGACATATATTATATATATAACCCTGACCTTTTTCTCACAGCTTGAACTCAAGCCCTGTTCAACACCCGGCTTTATTCCTTCCAATGTACACGAGCCAAGCCCGCTCAGCATGGGGGCCGGTCCTCCGTGGGAAGGGGGGAATTATTGTACCCCGCACCTAGAGAGATGCACTGGGTCCCTCTTGGTGGGTAATAATTAGAAAATAATAATGCAAGCATTTGTGGCACTACAAGTGGCAGCATGCACTGACGGCTCATAATTATTGTTGCATGGTGGCACTTGTGGAACTACAAGCACCAGCATGCACCTGGGCAAAAGTGCACTTGTAGTGCCACAAGTGGTTGCACTACAAGCGTCGCCCCCATCATAAATAAAAAACTATTGAGTCAACACATAATAAATAAAGAATGATGCCCTGATCTATAATGAATAAATAATGATGTCCCCAGTCCATATGAAATCTATATTTATGTCCCTGATCCATAAGAAATATATAATGTGGTCCCTGATCCACAAGAAAAGTAGAAGTGTCTGTGACACTAGGAAACTTACCTATTATTATATAGACCCTCATTGTAGTTGCTGCTTAGTGTCTCTCCTGCTGATCATCTGCAGAATTAGGAAATTGTGTGTAATTATTTATCCATGTAGCAATAAGTTCCTGTGTCAAAACTCCAACCACTGTATTTGCAGGTAACGGTTAAGGCACTGGACTGCTAGACAACTAGTCACATTGGCAGAATATCCATTTTTGAGGTATTTAAGCATTCTTAATTTTTTTTTAAACTACATTTGATCAATTCCTAGTTTTAATCATATATGTGCAATAGTTTGTATTTATTGTATTTCTTATCTTAAACATCCTACAGAGAGGAAACATACTGTAAAAATGTTAAACAATACTGTAACACAACATTTATCACCCAACTGTAACAAGACACAATAACAAAGCTCTAAATACTGGAATTCTATATATATATATGTATCCTAAAACAGCAATTATAAATTGAATGAAAGACGTCATTGTAATTATTTGTAATTCTGTATCCATTGCTAAATACACCTGGATCCTCATATCATATCTCAGTCAGGACCCTACACACCTTTCTGACAACTCCCAGTACCCCATCCTTCATTATAAAACTACACACAAACAAAATTCCATTGCCACAATATTCCTATGTTCTTTTTTTGCATGCAAAACTTGCATATAAATACATTCATAATGTAATGGTTTACTGGTACACTATTATACACAAAATTGAACTAGCCAATGACAAAAATTTAAAGTATCTATATTGCTTGCTAGTCTAAAACTAAATACACACTTCAGGTTTTTCATCCAATTATCATGCCGATCACACAATAAAAACTGTTTGGTAAGATATCGCATTAGTGTGTACGCTCCTCACGTTTTATTGAGATAAAGCACATTGTATCGTTTGATTTGGTTTTATAAACTTCCTAAAAATCACGATCAACAATGGAACGATGTTGGGGAAACGTGGAAGTGTGTACACACTCATGACCAGCAGTGTAGGCAGATCTTTATACGGTGTGCAGAGTCACGATATTTTCAGCAGATGGTTATGAGAGCTGAAGATCACAGATCTGAAGGTAAATCGTGTATAGTGTGTACAGATAAATCTGCATGTTCATCGGGACATTCAGTCGTTAGTAAAATCGTTATAGAAATCACATCTGCAGTAATCTTCTGTAGTGTGTACCCAGCTATAGTCACACACACTGATTGCTCTGTATATTAATCCCCACTGCCTATAGTGTTACACTGAAACACCCCCAGCATTAATCTGTATACTCACACCACCTCCAGTCTCTTTCTCTCCACCTTCACTATTGCTCACTAAGTAACCGGCAGCTTCCCAGAACCACAGTGAGTGATTGTCAGAAGGAAACTATCTGCTCAAGTTGGGTGACAAGAATTGAAGTGTAAACACATATTAGTGTTAATAAGGGAAGTTCTGGTTAGTAAACGGACAATAGGGGAAGCTAACAGTGAAGCTTAATGTAAGACAATGAAATAAGTGAAATGTGTCTGTTAGATGTCTATCTTCTGTGTCAGGAGGCGCCATGTAATATCTGCTGGCTGCATAAGGTTAACGGAGAAGAGACATGAGGGATTAATGCATAGTACAAAAATGGCTGCCAGTCCTGACTTTACTAGTAGAGGGGGATTGGCCACAGATCTCAGTCTGAGTTGTCCCACTATACCAGCTGTCCCAATAACATCATGCTGCCATGGCATCGTTTTAAACATTTTATTTTCAGTTTTATTGCATATTTGGAATGAGTTGGTCAGAGATCTGGAGCCCTGGTCTGGGGTGCCCAGACATGGCTAGCCCAGGTATTTTTATGCTTTGTGGTGGCTGGACCCTGCCAAGGAAACAGCAACTTTACTGGTTATGGCCCCTGGATCATTCTGATCCATTTCTCCCTTCCCCTCTGCATGTGCAGCCTTCCTGAATCTGCCCCCCCCCCCCCCCCCCCCCGCAAGTCACATGGGTCGCGCACCTCCTGACATGTGAACCACACCAGATGTCAGGCAGCAAGGGAGGCAGATAGAAGAGTCTGCCACCTACAGCATGTAGCACTGGATGGAAGAAAGGCTATTAATGTAATGTGGTCAGGCAACATAGGATATTCATTTAATGGTGCGGTGATGGTGGTGCTGTAGCCATTTCATTTAATGATAGGGACTATTTAAAGGTGGGGCTTATTCATTTAAAGTGAGTTAATGTGTCTATTAATTTAATGCTGAGGTGGTTAGGGAGGTATTGAAAGTGGAGCTAAATTAGGAGAAATAGGCCTAATTATTTAATGTGAATGCTATTAATTTAATGTCAGGGCTGGATGGAGGAAAAATAGGCCTGTTTATTAAATCATATAATAACAAAAATATAAGTTGCTAGTACAAAACTCACAATTGATACATAAATGCCTGTCTGATGTGCTGCATTTAAACAGGTGACTGGAACCTGTATCAGACATTAGTATAAATTAGAGATGTGTGCGGACTCCCTTGTTTTGGTGTGTCTTAGGATTTTGGTTCTAAACCGTTGTCGTGTTTTGGCTTCGTCGCTGGTTTTGCCCCAAATTCCTGAAACATTTTGGTTTCGGATCTGGATTTAATTCAAAATTGGGAACAACAGGTAAAATGGTGTGATTTTGAGCTGTTTTTTGCTCCTATCTTACTATTTATAACATTGACATGCATTTATAGTCTCTCTTCTAATGATCTATTCACAGTTGTCCAAGTTTCCATCAATTTTGACCCAAGTCTGTAGCAAGTTGGCAAGCTGAAATTAGTGACAAAGTAGCTGCATTATTACATGGCAGTTTAATCAAAGATATTGGGGCATACTTATTATTGAACAAATTTTGAACGCAATCCCTTTCAATCCTTGCAAGCCTGAGCTGGCGTCCATTACCGTGAACAAGTTCATATAACCTGTTACATTGCGGAATAGAGCAGTCCCCATAGACATCTATGAGGACTGCTCTAAAGTTCGATGAGAAAAGCAAAGCAGCAGATCTCTATGACATCTGCTGCAATCCCCTCTTAATAAATGTGCATAACACTTCAATGTGCGTCTGTTTTCATGAAGAAAGAGAATCACAAAGACATTTAACAGATGATGATAGACCAAGGCCATAATATAAAATAGTGCAAGATTGAGTTGTCCTTGGGCCCACGCACCCACCTGTATGTTAGAATGGACATGCTCATAGCTTAACAACACTTTTGTGGCTGAAGAGCTTGATTTGCTTGGACCCCCACAAAAGAGAACATTTTGGTTATTGGTTGATGAACTGGAGAGAATAGATAGGGATATTAACAAATTACTAATGTACATTTGACTACCAGTGGCCCTCATCCTCTATGTTGTTGACAATGTCATCACCCTCATCATCATCATCCTCATCACTGATGTCATGATCATCATCACACAATATTAATTCATCCCCACTGGAATCTACACATACTGTTTGCAATTGGCGACAAGAATGGTATCCCTCATCAATTTGCAGCTCATTTTAATTAGCACAAGTTTCGCTATATTTTTGGGATGTAGACTCCTCCGATGATCACTCACAATGTTCCCGGCAGTGATAAACACTCTTTCCAAGTACACCCTGGCGAATGGGCAGCTGAAGTACATCATAGTTAGTTTGTACAAGGGTCTCCAAAATGCCTTTTTACCCACCCAGAATTTAAAGGGACTGTCTGAGATTTTAAGTTCTACATTTTCAGTAAAGTAATCCTTCATCATTCTACTAAGACAAGGTTTATCCGATTGAGACACAGTAGAGGTGTCAATATTTCTGAGCATTTCTTTTAATGCTGACTAGATGTCATAGCCTTTCAACATTGTTGTACCGCTGTGTTATGGACTCATCATCAGTGTGGCTCTTAGAAAAGGGAAGTATTTTTCTGGCATGACCATTTTTAGGAGAAGATGAAGCAGGAGACGTGTCCTGTGCAAATTGTTCCACAGCTTGGTCAGAAGGAGCTGTTTGCATGTGTGAAGATTTGTGTCATTTGAAAGGAAAGGAATTACATATGACTTCTTAAACCTAGGTTCAAGCATGGTTGCCAAAATGTAGTGATCCAATTTCAAGATCTTGCAAACCCTTGGGTCCTGGTAAAGTGAATAAAGACCTTGATCTAAAAGACACCATACTATCACGAATCGGAATGATATTTATTGATTCCCTTGTATCTGCCAAAGGGTGGAACTCATTCGGGGGCGCGGAGTCTAACAGGTAGTAGGTTTTCGCCAGTGACCCCCACAAGAGGGTATGGATTTCGCTGCTCCTATCCCGCAGGTCGCGGTTCCCTGAATGAATGTTGGCAGAGTAAATAGTGGAGCTTGAAACAGTGGGTTGGTAACGGCCAGTCAGAGAGACACTGGAAACAAGAGCTGGAGAGTCCGTTGGTTCAGCGATAATACAAATGAGAGCAATGCTGAAATAGAATAGCTGAGATGTAGATGGCACGTCAGGACACCTGCAGGAGGATACTGATACAGCGGTAGTTGAATGAGAGCAATAGTGGAGTAGAACTAGTTGATCCGTAGTTGGTAACTCAGAGCAACAGCAGATGAGTTACTGGTACATCGACGGGTCCAATAGAAGTAGTGATGATGAAGTAGAACGAGCTGATCCATAGTTGGTAACTCAGAGCAACAGCAGGTGAATCACTGGTACAGCGGCAGTTCAGACTTGAGATAGTAGTGTAGTGGAACTTAGCTGATCCGTAGATGGTAACTCAGAGCGTAGCAGGAGAATCACTGACACAGCGGTAGTTCAAACAGAGGCAGTAATGGAATAGAACTTAGCTGATCCATAGATGGTGATTCAGGGCAACGGGTGAGTTACTGGTACAGCAAGCAGATCTACTAGCGGCAGCGGCAGAGAGGAGTTCAGCTGATCCAGGACGTTCTTACAAAGCCACAACAGGTGAGTCAGACCGAAGGAATCCAGATCCTTACTGAGAGTGAGTAACTCGAAGATCAGGCATCAGACAGAGGGAAATGGGAGGTTTAAATAGTGCTCCAAAAGGCTAGAACCAATGGAAACAGGTAGGAGGTCATAACAGAGAGTAATAGGTAGCACATGCACAGAACAAGATACAGATGGTGGATGATGATCCGATAGTGAAGTTAGTACACCCTGATCACTGCTTACAGGAGGAAGGTAACAACACCGGTACCCGTCCGCGGAGTCGGCGTGTGACACATACTTAGGAGAATCACCAAGTTTCATCTGCTCCTTCAGTTTCTCCATCTGCTTTTCCAGTAGTTTGATTAATGGTATGAAAGTCTATGAAGAGGTAATGTTAAGGATTCACCTCTTCCTGGAGTCATAGTGTCCTGATACCAACCCACAAATATCCATTAACGTTTGTGTATATAACAGGAGGGATTGTTTGATCTCCTTAGAATTTCAATTATTGATGGTTGGTCTGGATTCAGTAGACTGCGCTATCACTAAATAATTTCTTTTACCTTCTGAATATATTTGACAATTGATTTTTATTATTCCCCTGGACTGGAGAAATCAACTTATTACACACTTTAATAGGAGCACCAGAGGGAAGATCCAGACCACTGCAGTACAAACTGCTGTGTAGCCGAAATATCTACAGAGGTAATGGTGTTGATATGTAAAATTTATTTCAAATTTAACAATTTAAGAAATGTCTAAGATTTGTCCTCGCTTCCCATCAATCTTCATAATTCCATCTTTGTTGGTCACAATATTTGAACACATTCCAGAAATTCTGAGACAGATGTGTGACATGAAGATAAAGGTTGTTAACCAGGATTTAGTTGTTTGCCGCAAATTGTTGCTGTGTGTGATCTGGGGATGTGACGGGCTAGTGGGAGTACGGTGAGAGCAGTGTGTGACTGTCAGTGGAAGGTGACATGGAAAGTGTGTGAGCTCAGGATGTGACAGGGGTGTGCTGGGAGTATGGTGAGAGCAGTGTGTGACTGTCAGTGGAAGGTGACATGGAAGGTGTGTGAGCTCAGGATGTGACAGGGGTGTGGGAGTACGGTGAGAGCAGTGTGTGACTGTCAGTGGAAGGTGACATGGAAGGTGTGTAATCTGGGGATGTGACGGGCTAGTGGGAGTACGGTGAGAGCAGTGTGTGACTGTCAGTGGAAGGTGACATGGAAGGTGTGTGATCTGGGGATGTGACGGGCTAGTGGGAGTATGGTGAGAGCAGTGTGTGACTGTCAGTGTAAGGTGACATGGAAGGTGTGTGATCTGGGGATGTGACAGGGGAGTGCTGGGAGTATGGTGAGAGCAGTGTGTGACTGTCAGTGGAAGGTGACATGGAAGGTGTGTGAGTGTTCAGTAACAAGGGTTGAAGTCTTGCCGTGGTGTTACTGGTCACATGGGGGACACCCGTGGGCTAATTCATTCTGTACGTGTGGTTGGAACATTTGTAAAAGACCATTTAGGAGCGTGTGTGATTATCAGTCATACAATGTATCAATGTTCTCTCTTTAGCTCACTGTAAGTGTCCTGTGATCCGTATTGCAAGCCCTACAAGAGATACAAATATTGTATTTATATTGTATACATTATACACTCACACACATATCTACACACACATCATTGTGGCCAACATATTAACATTTTCAATAAATATTAACTCATAAAATGCATAGAATAATGATAGACTGTGAATATTGCATTAAATAAGAATAAGCAGCCTACTGTGCAGATGTTCAACATTGAAAGACATGAATATTTACAAGAACATTAGGGTCAATTTGTATATACACTAAATATCTATACCAACTGTCCCATATATATTCATATATATATATAAATATATGACCCAATTGTAAAGCGCTACAGAATTTTTTGGCGCTATATATATAAATAAATGATGATGATTAGGATAATATGAAACAAATATTTCATTTTGTGGGGCAAAATCTTTAAGTGAGAAACAAGGGGCAGAGGGTGACGTAACCAGCATGTTCCACGTACTTTAAAATTGCTAATTTTCTTGCTTCAAAAGTCTCAATTCTTTTCAGGAAACTGCTACATCCACCTATTAATCATTCCTTAGAATATTAAACACCTCTTCCTTTACTCTCAGATTGTAGTCAGTGATATAAAGTATTTTGAGAAGACTTTGACGATTCTTTAACACTGAATCAACAGATAAGATCTTTTGTTTTATAACAACTTACCATATAGGTAGGCTCTTGGCTAGCGGGAGGACCCTAGAAAAGATTAAAAGAAAAGAGAAGTGTTATTTGTAGAATACATATTTCACATAGATATATACACTGATTCCATCTGTAACAGTAACTAAATTGAAGCTCCACTCCCTTCAGTGTATGTCCCATTCCTATCAAGGTCGCTAATCTGTACTGTCCCACCAAGATGGGGACAATTAAGAGGTGTGTGTTATGGTGGTGTCACACAAGCATATTAGGAAAAATGATTAGAACACTATTGAATATAATGCAGTGAAGGAATTTGTTATCCACATGTTACTACATCACAGTACAGACACACAAAAGGTTTCCAGCCAACAAAACGCAGTTTGCAGAATTTGAAAACCTAAGAACATTGAAAGCTCCGATTGTGGGTTGTTTAGATTGTGGAACTATTCTGGGTTTTCCTGCATGTAGCCAGCAGTGTTATTACTGAGTTCTTGTCACACGAGCACTAATACTGTCTGAGCATCTAATGTCCTTGTAATTTACAGTAAGGGCTATATTATCCTATATATTATCATCAATAGGCAGGTTAGATTGGTAGAGTCTTCCTCAAACATTCGCTTGTTTTCACTAATAGGTTTTCAGTGACATGTAATCTTATATTCCCAGAGTCCTGTCCATAATACTAAAATAGTACAAATAAAACACTGACACATACATTTTACTTAAATAATTCACTCCTCAAACTCTTCTTTACAATTGTATTAATTAAAAATAAAAAAAAATCTTTTTTTCTTAATTTCTTCTAAGTAGTGTCACAAACAGACTCCCTGCTGCCGTGACTTTGGGGTGTTTGCTATATGAGGTTGCACATGTGTCCAGCCTGCACTCTCTCTCCACCTATCACATAGGTTATAGACCAACGGAATCGCCCCCAAACACAGCGCTCTCTCACACCTCCAGACACTTCAGGTTTGCCACCACCTATTGAATACGGCAATAGGACCCTAATATACTGTCCCACACTGGCACAAAAGGCTTCTAGCTATCCACAGACTAGCAAGACTCACACCAGCAAGCACAGGGTTAACTCTTCACACCTCCAGACTGTTACACAAATGTAAATGCAAGTACACACAGCTTGTTAATCAAATGTATTAACAAATCACACACTGGGTTAACTTGTTCGAGCTATTTCTTCTTAACAGGCTAATGGTTAGAGTATCAAGAACGCAACATATTAAATTATAGATTTAATATACAAAAATACAGGGCATACACATAAAAAAATAATGAATAAACAATTAATTGTTCGACATACACAAACAAAACAGTTTAAAATAAAAGGGGCTACCTTCAGAGTGTCACTTTCATGAATTGCATACTCTGTGCCATGGGAAATTTGTCAGAGAAGATGGACAGTTTATCAATGTGAATTGATTTCCCAAAAAGTCTGACAATTTTCTGTGTCTCATCTCAGCATTTTAAAGACCTGTCCCAGCCCCCAGGAAGTTGTGGCCTTTGACACTTTTTTCAATCACCATTTGCATGTTGCCTGATTTACTAACCAATTCTACTATGTGATCTAACTTTTCTGTAGAGCGTCACATCGATCCAATTTTATCATTAATAAATCCATTATGACTATGTCCATCTTTTGATACCAAACATGATGAAATTTTGACAAGGTGACATACCTTTTCCAAAGATTTGTGATTTTAGCTGTTCCCGGATACCACCTGTACCTGTCATTCACAACCCTGGTGTGATTTCTGCTCCTCAGTATGGAGCTTCACCCGGAATTCCCAAAATATGAACTATGAAGACATTTTTTTCTTAGAAGCTCATATTTCTATATACCTGTATAGGCCTTCACATGCTGCCTACAAGGACCTCCAGCTGTGATCGGCCCCACAGAGTCTATTCAGGTGTCCAAAAACTCCAATCCAGGCCAGGCTCTCTCACAGCAGGAGCCCTTTGAAGCTGCCACAGGTGACACTCTTATCTTTTCATACTGGAATGTGCAAAGCCATCAAATACATTTGCATCGGACTCTCTGTCTTCACATTTTACATTTTAACAGCTCAATTTATCAATGGATTCATTTGATATAACATATTTACACTGCAGTTATGATTTATCTCTTATAAACTGTAAGCTCTCTATGTTCACGACAAGGAGTACAATGATTTTTGTTACATTCTCTAAATTCTATCACCGAACACACGGTATGATGTTCTGATGCCTGTTCTCGGATAGATTTAAGAGAAAAGAAACAAAAACCATTGTTCTTAATCAGAACCGTGAACAATGTATACTCTGCTATCTCACATCATGATGTATCACGCTTCATCTGCTGCAGTATAGGACATTTAAATTACATACATAGCAACTATCTCCTTTTAATTAGCACAATAAATTGAATTTGAGTGGATTCAACTCTAAACATCGACATCAAAATATGTATATAGTGAAGGTGCCGACTTTATGGGGCATCAATTTATGAATGATGTATACACTAAATGGTGAAGCTTTAGTAAAAATACATTGTTTTAATAATACATAATGAATAATGAAGATTTTAATGCCTATTTGACAATTGACTATAAGTTCTTTGTAGCAACCTGTGGAGAAACTAAGTATTAATATCACCTCATCCTGTCTGCACCTCATTTCTCCCAAACTGCGGACTATAAAAACATATACTGTTTCTAGCCCTCTGGTTTCCCATATTTCTCAATCCTATTTAGACTTGTATATTCTATTTTGAAAGTAGCTAAAATGTCTGCCAGCATGTATTGTTATCTTGCAGACTAGTCCATTGTTTCAGTCTAGGCAAAAGGATCATTGTCCTCCAGTCCTGTATGAATGTACATCACACCAGGGGGGTCTCTTGTCTTGGTTTAGCTGTGAGCTCTATGTTTAACTACAGAGGACTGCATTGTGTATTTAAATGTAAATGTGTCTGGATTGTGATCTCTCCTGTTTAAACAAACTCTGCTCTATAGCCACAGAACAATACATGTCCTTAATTAAATCAGGAGTGACTCAAATGCTATGCCTTTGGCTGTATGTTTACCTGTGAAAAGGTAAACACAGAAAAGGAACAATCTGGAATTGCTGATGAGGTCATTTTTGGGCTTAAAGGAGAACTCTAGAGGACAGCAAATTGGCATTCACTACCAAGTGACAGCTGAAGTCAGGCTGGCATTGAGATATAGATCTCTGCCCCCGACAGGAACAGGACAATCGGTCACTGGAGTACTGCCGTTGCCCTGATCTACCTCTCCAGGTCTTGGGGGAGCTGTGTGTCCGCCGAAAGCAGAGTGACAGTGACTTAGGGACGCTACGTTTGGTGGTAGTCTTAAAAGGAGAGAGTGGAGAAGCTTGGATTGATAGACAGCAGTCCCTGAAAGTGACAAGGCTACTGGTGAGGTGTTTTCATTATACCCTGTATGTTGTCTGTGCCAAACTGTAGTGTTATTTGTTGCAAGTTATTATTTAAATCTGTTTATTGCTCTTTTGTGCTACCATTTGGTTAAATAAACTTATTTGTTTTATTTTGGATATTTGCCTGTGTGATTTTGAACTTTGGCTAGGTACCGAGTAGGCCAGCTGTGCCGCGCAGAAGGTTATATTAAGCCCGGTATCCTCAAACAACCACTATAAGAACTTGAACAACAGACACAGATATTAAAGACACTAGCAGTTTATATGGAGGTGTCAATATGGTTAAGTACCATCAGAACAATGGGATCTTTGGGAGCTATGTATGTAGACTCATCATGAGAATCTTTTCAGAATTTGGATATAACACATATGAAGAATATTTTATTCTCTTTATCATCATCCCTTATTACCCCTACACACCCGTATATAACTATTGCTAAAATAAATAATCTGTATTTGAAGATCTTACACATAAGTACCCATGTTCTTATTATCTACTACTAGTTTTGTTTCTCTTTGAACAAATATAAAAATAACTCACAAACATTAAAAGATAAATTTAAGTTTTAACAATGGTACCATTATCAAAGTGAAAGGACTACTGTACATCACTACAATGTATTAAACATAAAAATCTCATTAAATAAATTGGAAACTTGGAGGATATGGTTAACACAAATGATATGTACATCAACCATCTTGGGGTAAATGTATGAATGTGCGGGTTCTTCAACACCCGCGTGTTCAGCGTGTTCCGCGATTAAATTTCAAGCAGCGCTGCATTGTAAAGGGAAACTTCCCTTGATTACCGGGATGTTCAAGTATTGTACGGAACAAGTTTAAATATCCCACTCTAATGGCAATAGGTTTGCCTTGACAAAGCTTTTAGCAGTGAAACGCGCGTCGGCTTGCATGCTGGAAGTCTCTTGTCCTCAATTACAAGTTAGAAGTGAATCATATCATTTATTCATAGATTGCAAACAAATCAGATTGTCTGACATTGGTGTAAGATATAATGCGGCTTAGGTCCGCCAGAGATGGTTAGCGTATTATTCATTGAATCGCTGGGTGACTCACTATCCATGTTAGAAAGCCTATTCAACGCAACCTAAAGTATCATTAACATTGAATCACATACCTATAAGGAGTGACAATAGTTTAGCATAGCACTATAATGTGACAGTCTGCGAGGGATATCTATCTTAATATATTAATCCATGACTGCGTGTCTTGTATTGTGAGAAATAGTCAATTCATGAATTTGAGGCTCTTTTGTATAACACTATCAGAAACTCACAATTGATACATGATCTAATAATAGGCAAGTGTAAGGCACAGCTTCCTTAATTGGCGCAAACTAATTTGTGGTTTACAATCGATCCTGTATGATTTGGTGCTTATTTGTAAAACACCAATAGAAAATCTATGATTATCTAACAACTCTACGATTTAAGAGCATAACGAATATCTCTCTAATTGTTGATTATTAAAGATATATTAATGGACACTGACTGTCATCTTGAGGACATGTTATAATCATTATCTAGATCCATATGTATGTATGAGACTACTTCCAATGTATGTTTTTTAATTCACCGGACTCTATCTAGATTTTAATCAATTCGCTGAAACACTGTTTTCATTTAATAATATCAGTTCTTATTTTTAATAAAGATAAAGATGTGTTTTTAAATTATTGTAAGCTATACAAAACACAATTCATAGTGTTTAGTGTTTGTGCACCACAACATAACACTTGTTATCTATTCATCCTCTATTTGTAGCGGATTTATTTTGTAACAACAACCACTTATATGTAGGTTTATGCTTAAATATGTAGACAAGATGACTGATTTACAAGCTGCTCCCCATATTATAGAGCTAGGGAAATTCATGCAACATTAAGGTCAATACTAATAATGTTATTTTGCATTTATTTAAAAAATAAATGCAGAACAGCGATGGTCACTGCTGATTGGTTAATGAGGACAGACTGGCCTGAAGTTGGTGTATAATATTCAGCTTCAGATTTTTTTTTCAAATCTGGAGCAATTCACAAATTTGAGACTTGCTGACATTCAGCCAGATTTACTAATCTGCTTCACACTAACTTTGTCTTTTGTAATAAAGTATTATGTTAATGTAATGGCAGTTTTAGTATTAAAGCAATGTATGAAGAAAGACTTGTGGTAAGATATGATGAGATTTATCTGTAGGATTGAACGTAATGTGAAAATAACTGAACACTGATATATACAATAATACATGTGCTTTAAAGTATGATCTTTTCATAGATGACAGTTTGGATTTTGAGATGTGAATTTAGGGGCAGAATAATGCCTTACTCACCGCTCTTATAGCCTGTACACTGTCATATTCATTAAGATGGTCTTGCCTCTTACTTGACATTTCTGTTAGAGAAGAAGAGGGAGGGTTTTACAGTGAAAATAGAGCTCAGAGTGGCGTTCCAAAGCATCTCTGCTTACTACGTCATTACACTGTGGAAAATCTGCAGAATTAGAAATCACTAATAGCAGTCTGAAGAACCAAATAAAGAAAATATGGTAATTACCAAGCTGCTTATTGCCAGCCATAGTGATTTATGTTAACAAAAAACACACAACGGGCCTGATTCATTAAGGAAAGTAGGGCAAAAATGTGAGTAAGTTTTCTCCTGGACAATGCAAGGGGTGCAAATTATTGTATTATTTAGCGCACAAATACTTGCTAAATTTATTTATTTGTACACTGAAATTTAAAGCTGATCTAGAACATGCCTTACCCCAACTATAAATCTGCCATCACATTTTAAATTCCCCTCCCCCCTCCAATGCAACATGGTTTTGCCAAGGTGCAAAGTTACTCATTTTGCTTTACTTTCCTTAATGAATCAGGCCCAACATGTTTTCATGGGATTGTTGCTTTATGTTTGTTGGCATAGTATTGTAATATAAGATATTGTGCTATTCAGATGCCATCTACCATAACTAATACCTGTTTAATAAGTTATTAAGCTGCAGCCTATGAGACAGCATTAAACATAATAACGTTTAACTTTTATGTGTCCTAGCTATTACTTTATAACTACTGGACCAATTATATACAATACTTGGACTTGGGACCTTCTGCATGATGGTTTATTCTGTAATTTTGACCCCACCAAGTACTTTATACTCCAGTTGTTGGTAGTACCGTTTATGTAATGGAAGTACCAATCAGTAATGATGTCTGCCAAGTGGATAAATATAGAGGTTACCAAAACTTTTTTTTAATTATTATTATTTTTTATTGAAATATAAAAAATTTGAGGGGTACATAAAGAAAAAAGGGAAGGGGAAACAAGGGTAGGGTGAAGGAATATGGGTAGTTTTGCTTCTATTTTGAATAGTGGTGGAGGGTAGGGATCGTTCCATTGTTGGGCTATGGTTGTACGACTGGTAATGAGAATATGCCCAGTTACGTATTTATCTTAAGAAGGAAAATTTACAGAGTAGTTTTGCAGAAGAGCTGTCTCCAGAGTTAATAACAAAGTCAGTATACTTGACTTATATAATTAAGTTGGACACTTTTGTCCATAAGGCCTTTATGACTGGGCTATCCTAAAACATATCAAACATGTCTCATATAAACCTACAATTCCTACAGCAATAGGTACATAGATTGGGCCAGATATTGTTTTGAATTAGGTACAGCCTATGGCTCATTTTTATTAACATTCCTGTTAATTCTGTTCACAAATTCAGTGACTATTACTTAAATTCTATCTCATTCCTCCTTTGTGAAGATAACAGTGAAGTGAAGTCAGCTTCCCATTTTTGTTGAGCTGAGAATTTGTTGTGCTTCTTCAATGTCACTATGAGATGGTGCCATGATGGGATACCCCTTTTGAAATTATAGGCATTATAAAAGGCAGAACCATGGTGAAATGTGACTCCAATGTGGAATGACTTTGAAGACAATCTCTTACTTGGACACATTTGTAAAAGTATTGAAAAGTGATATGAAATTTTTCTTGAATTTGGGAAAAAGACACAAAGTTTCTCTACATTAAATAATTTGATACTATGCCAATAATTTAGATTTAGATTTTGTATCAATTCTGCTAATCTTAGAATGGTGAGATTGAGAGAAGGTAGTTAAATTTACTCCAAATTGGTAATTAGTTGATGTGAGACCACAGTAGCTTTAGAAGTATCTTTTGAAAGTACCTTAAAAATATTTTATTGGGAAGGGTGTGCTCATTCCCCCCTTAAGTTTCTGGGGTTGTACTGAGAACCAATCTTTCAATTGATCCAATAAGCAAGCTCTAGATTGGGGAACGCAGGACTTTTTAACCTTTTAGATAAGAATATACGGTCTCTTGCTTATTAACTTGTTAATCCACCTAAATGTCAGCAGACGTGGGATAGTCCTAAATAAATACAATGCTTTAGGAAACCACATCATTCTTATTGGTGCTTTTCAGCCAAAACACGAGAGCTGTTAACTTATCCAGTCCTAAGAAAGTTTAGTTAATTTAATTAGTAATAGGAGGTAGTTACTCTCTATCATTTCTTCTTTATTTACAGGAATTTGAATATCCAAATAACTTATAGTATTTACTTTCCTTGCATATTTAAGTTTCCAGAGAACATCTGGGGTATATTAATGGGTAAAGCCTCTGTTTTGGCTGTGTTGAGTTTATAAAATGAGGCTGTGTAACAAAACCTTTTCATGCTATACATTTCTACTCCCCCAATGGTCTCCTGTGAGGGGCTCTCACTTTCCCTGAAACCTCCTTGGTGATCATCTAAGGGTTCCTGAACTGCACTGTCCCATGGGCTGCTCTACAGTATTTACGGTACAGCTTACAACAGAGGAAGCCACGCACTGAACAGACAATGTTTCATAGCATAGTGGGAGTTCAAGCATCTGCAATGTCCTCCATACATCCATATGACCATGGAAAAGCTACTGAATATAAGATCACCCAGAGAGTGAATAAGAGCCTAAAAATAGAAGCTACTTGGTGTGTCTATGTTTGTATTGCATCCCAACACTTCCAGTACTATCAACAGATAATAGGAACAAATGGCAGGAGTAATACATAAAAATGGAAATGAAACCATGCCATTAATTAATACTTGGTTGTCAGAGGAAGAAGTCCAAAGGCGACTGAAGAATATTAAGATAAATAAAGCTCCAGGTCCAGATGGCATACACCCAAGGGTCCTTATGGAGTTAAACTCGGAAATAGCTAGACCGCTATTCTTAATTTTCAGAGATTCAATCTCATCAGGCTCAGTACCAAGGGATTGGCGAATAGCAGATGTGGTGCCGTTGTTTAAAAAGGGGACGAGATCACAACCAGAGAATTATAGACCTGTAAGCCTGACATCAATAGTGGGGAAATTACTGGAAGGTATTTTAAGGGACAGTATTTAGGATTACTTGGTACGCAATAAAATTATTAGTGGGAATCAACATGGATTTGTGAGGGATAGGTCATGTCAAACTAATCTAATTAGTTTCTACGAGGAAGTTAGTGGGAACTTAGACCAGGGCAGGACAGTAGATGTGGTCTACTTAGATTTTGCAAAGGCCTTTGATACAGTGCCACACAAGAGGTTGGTTTACAAAATAAGGGAACTGGGTCTAGGAATCAAAATTTGTACTTGGATCGAAAACTGGTTAGAGAACAGGGAACAGAGAGTTGTGATAAATGGAACATTTTCTAATTGGTCAAAAGTCTTAAGTGGAGTACCTCAAGGTTCCGTGCTGGGACCACTCCTTTTTAATATATTTATTAATGACCTTCGTGATGGTTTAGAGAGTAAAGTTTCTATTTTTGCAGATGACACTAAACTCTGTAAGGTAATAAAATCAGAGCAATATGTAGCTTCTCTACAGAGGAACTTAAAAAAACTGGAGGATTGGGCGGCCAAATGGAATATGAGGTTTAACACAGATAAATGTAAGGTTATGCATTCAGGGATCAAAAACAAGAATGCAATCTATAAATTAAATGGAATTAATTTAGGAGAATCTATAATGGAAAAGGATTTGGGAGTGCTCATAGACAGTAGACTTAGCAATAGTGCTCAATGTCAAGCAGCAGCTGCAAGGGCAAACAAAGTATTGGCATGCATAAAAAGGGGCATAGATGCAAGGGAAGACAGTGTAATTTTGCCACTGTATAAATCGTTGGTAAGACCTCATCTTGAATATGCAGTACAGTTCTGGGCACCACTCTATAAAAAAGATAATTTGGAACTAGAAAGGGTTCAGAGAAGGGCGACAAAATTGATAAAGGGTATGGAGTCAATAAGTTATGAGGAAAGGTTAGCCAGTTTAGGCATGTTTACTTTAGAAAAGAGGCGTCTAAGGGGAGATATGATTACTATGTACAAATACATTAGGGGTCAATACGGAGAGCTTTCATGGGAGCTTTTTACCCCAAGGACCATACACAGGACACGTGGTCATCCCCTAAGGTTAGAGGAGAGGAAATTTCACAACCAGCAAAGGAAGGGGTTCTTTACAGTAAGGGCAGTCAAGATATGGAATTCATTGCCAGGGAAGGTTGTGATGGCAGATTCAATAGATATGTTTAAGAAAGGGTTAGACAAATTTTTAGCAGAAAGGTGTATCCAGGGATACGACCATTAATTTAAAATAAAGGATAGTAGTGGATATAGGGTAAAAATTGGATTGCAATATTGAGTCTGGGGGGATTTTCAAAATTGAAACAGATTGGCGGTTGCTTACTCTGGATTAATTTCAAATATAAGTGCAGGATCGCAGGAGATCCAAAATAGGTTGAACTTGATGGACTGGTGTCTTTTTTCAACCTCATCAACTATGTTACTATGTTATATGCACTGAAAATATATTAATCTATGCACATAACAAAAATGTTAATTATTTGTTATTTTCTATTCACATTTGCTTTATTTTGTATTTCCTCAGTGTTAAGACTTGTACAATTACTTTCTTATTACATGTCTCTCCCATTACCTGTCTGCTCCTCTCTCACAGGAAGGACATATCTCTTATACAGTAGAAAAGTTGCACCAACAATCAGCGCAATTCCCAGGATTGTCCCACAGATGATTCCAGCTGTCACTCCAGCACTGAGCCCAGCAGGGGATTCACAGGCGGGTGAGAAGGTTCCTATAATGTTGTCAAAGACCAAGTAATAAATAAAAGTAAATGAACAGGAAAAAAGTAAATACAAATAACAAAGTAATGTCTATGCTGCTCAAATACTTCTGCCCTATTTGCCCGATTGGTAAATGACTATTGTTATATATCACATGATGTAAAGTGGAAGAAGTGTGACTATTATCACTGTCCCCAGAACAGAAAAATCGATCTCCAAATCGTGCTGGAGACTGGTGCAAAATTTGCACGGATGATGATCTGCAGCATTAGCATACTGCTTCTGATTGGATGATTGCGTCTTTACCCCTCCCGATGTTAATACTTCATTCATTAGTTTGGCTGCTATATTATATTAAGTGATTTATTTGCATTACTTATTATTTATGTAGTCCCAGTGTTGCACTGTGAGTGCACATACACTGATAGGCTCCTAAAGACTACACCTCCCAGAAGCCCACAGGAGCAGGGAAAGAGGAACTTGGGGGGTGGAGCATCAGAAGAAAGTGCGGGAAAACAAAGGTAAAACAACTCTCATATAGAGCTAACACAGTCAAAATACGTAAAGCTATGTCCTGGGAAGAAATATCTGACCTACCGAAGAGGGAAGCTGACAAATGCATAGTAGTAACAAAAGAAGAAATTAAATCCATGCCTGACAACCAGATATGGGCACAAACTGAACCACCAGCAGGAAGAAGAGCCATAGGCTGCAAGTGGACATTCAACGTCAAATACAAGACAGATGGAAATATTGAACGATATAGGACCAGATTAGTAGCAAAGGGGTATTTACAAAAAATAGAGAGGACAACAATGAGACATTTGTAGCACAGTAGTAAAACACACTACTATCAGGACTCTATCTACAATAGCAGCCACAAAAGGGAAGCAAATAAGACACTTTGATGTCAAAGCAGTGTTCTTGCACGGTGAGCTAAAGGAGGACATTACCATGGAACAGACATTGGGATTCTAAGATCTTCAAAGACCAGACCTAGTATGCAAACTACAGAAAAGTATATATGGTCTGAAGCAGCCAGCGAGAGCCTGGAACACAAAAATAAGCAAAGCATTTATACAGGAGGACCCCTGATTATACACAAAGAGGGTAACTGACAAATCGATTTATATACTATTCTATGTAGATGATCTTATAGTATGTTTCGAGCAAGAAGGGGATGAACTTGAATAATAACAGATTGTGAACAAGGATTTTGAAATAAAAGACCTAAGAAGTATAACGCACCACTTAGACATCCAATAGCGAGAGCAGAAAGTGTTAATTTTTTCCTAAGCCAGAACCAAAAGATATAGGAAACCATTGAAGAGTTTGGGATGCAAGATGTGAAACCAGCAAGCCCCCCATGGAAACCTATTACATAAAAGAAATGACCCACCAAGGTATACCATCACCAGACAATCACAAGTACAGAAAAGCAATAAGAAAATTGTTGTATATTGTCCCTGTTATCAGACCTGACATTACTACAGCAGGAGGAATTTTGAGTAGAAAGATCTCCAAGCCAAGTCAGATGGACTGTAACACCAGTAAAAGAGTCATACTTCACATAAAGGGAACCATCAACTTACTACTGTAACACTTTCTTGCACAGAAGCAGAATATGTTGTGGCAGCGCATGCAAGGCAAGTGGTGATATGGCTGAGACAACTGTTAGCTGATTTGGGACAGCAACAAGTAGAACCTACAGAAATATTTGAGGATAACCAAGGATGTGTCGCTTTAGTACAAACAGAATGTGTCAATGAAGAACCAAACATAGCGATATAAATTACAACTTCTTGAGAGATTTGCAGGAACAAGGTCATCTCAATATTGTCCAATAGAGGACATGATTGTGGATATTTTCACCAAGCTCTTAGCTGGAGACAGACATCATAGACTATCTAGAAGGATGAGTCTCATCTGCTGAGAAGGAGTATTGAAATACCGCAACAGACTCAGACTTAATGTTGCGGCCATATTGGATTCTTCCATGTGATCTTCTCAGTCCAACCAGATTGCAGCGCTCACATGAACTGTGCAACCAATAGACCCTGGTAGGGGTCCTATTTAAACCAGCTCCCTGGTCCAGCTCATTGCCAGAACAACTTTCTTTCCTCTCCTGAGGATAGTTCCCAGGCTCCAGGCTTCAGTTGTTTCCAGCGCTGGTCCTGACATACTCTGCATTTCCAAACTGCCTGTTTCCCAGCAAGTATGCAGCTCACATCAAATGCCTGCTTCCCTACTACTGAAGACATTATTATCTTCTCCAAGGATCGCCATTACATTCAACCAAACACCTCTGGGTTTCCTACAGCACTTCCATTCCGCAGTAGCCTGGTGTTCTGCTGTTATCATCAGCTTTACCATAGAGTCCAGCTGCTAGCACAATAATGGTTGTTGGTAATAGGTTTCCCAGTTCTGGGAGTCTTATAGCTGTGCCTGGCTCTTCAAAGAACTGGAAATGAGTCCTCTGAAACTGAGTGTGGGTTCCAGGTCTGTGCGTATCTAGTCAGCTTGCAGTCCTGAGTTCTCCACTCCTGGCAGATAGGACCTCGTCCCATTCCCACATATGTCCATCAGCCCTCCCCACATGTCCATCAGACCTTCTCACATGACCATCAGACCTTCTCACATGACCATCAAACCTCCTCACATGACCATCAGACCTTCTCACATGACCATCAGACCTCCTCAATATGCCTCTCACACCTCCACCATTTACAAAGCAGAGCACGCTGCACTCCCTCCTCTGGTATACTGAGTGACATCCCTGCATTGTGCTGCGGAGGTCACATGACATGGAAGTCGGTTGCTCCCATTCAGTCCTATTAATAATAAGTCAGGTCGGAGGCAGCCCACTGGTGATGACTCGCATGGCTGCGGGCCACCTGTTGCCCACCGCAGGTCTATAGATATTTCAAAGTAACAGGTATAGATTATGTTGATTATTATTTATGCTAATCATTAGTAAATCACAGTTTCAATCTGCACTTTATGAAAAAAAACAGGTTTGATGAGACTTACTAAATGTCTGCTCTGCTGTGCCAAGAATACCTGGTCCTAGGTTGGAAAAGGTCTTTATAAACTTACCCGATGAGACATCCACATATACAAAGACAGTGTTTGTAGCAGTACGCAGTGTGTTATTCACCACACAGATATATGTTCCCTGGTCCTCTGGGGAAGCATTATTAATTTGGAGTTGATTTTGCTTTATATTTAAATCAGTGTCATTGAAACTCCATTGGTAGTTGGGTGGTGGGACAGAATCAGCAGAACATGTTAAAGTGATGACCGTGCCAACAGATACACGTAACTGGCCTGTTATCTGCACGTTCTCTGGGCCATCTGCAATTTAAAAAACATGTGAAACAAGATAGTAAAGAAAAGTAAGTTTGCATGTTCTGATGTCAGGACCAGTAAATATTATCACCAGGAACATCTTGTTGAAATTAAGCACAAAACACTTATTCTTTCATGATTGCAGCTGAATATAGAACTGGTCTCCATGCTTTTAATGAAGATTACGATATACTGTTACTTTTAACATCAATATTTTGATCCTGAGCTAATTTTCTTCTGGATACAGTGTACTTAGTAATTCATGAGTACCTGCTAATAGAACTATGGCTGCAACTTCCTGACCCCTGAGTAATTATGATTGTTAGCACTGGGAGATACAAGAAGTGCATGAGTAATATGTATTATATGCTATGCATATTGGGGTTGTATTTGCTGGACATACAGATAAAGCAGACTGCAGCACACATCCTTCAGCACACCTAGCACAAAGTGTCAGAGTATGAAATAGCTCCAACCATTCACTTTACGAGTATGGCGCATCTGAAGCAGTTTCTCAGTGGTAAGAGTGCTGACCATATATGAATGATGCTGAGAGATTTGCTGAAGACCAGGCGAACACTAAGGAGGGGGTAGGGAGGCTTCCAGGTACCCGGAATCCACCCCTATGCTTGAACCACCACCTCCAGTATGCAGAGCAGAGTAATTGATCTTTCCAGAAGTTTTCTGCAGTCCGGTGGCCCCCAGTGACATCATGGGGGAGGGGGGCGTGCAGCCTATTACTGCTGCTGTGTAAGGAACCCATACCCCTGGTAGCGTCACCTTCTTAAAGAGACACCCCTTCCTGCACAACATGCACTGCCATAAAGGAGACAGCATGCGGCTAGGTGTTTAAACACCACTGATCCTGCACTCACATCTACTCAGCTGAGTCCTTCACTTACATGGAGAAAATTGGTGCCATATATAATATTTTGTGTTATTACATACAACTCAGTGGAGGTGGTGGTAGATTATTACCTGGGACGCGGGTCGGAGGAGAGCGACACAGAAACATGGGAATTATTAAACTGATTACTATACATGGGTGCTACATAGCTTTGCCCCAACTCAATCTCCACGCTGACGGCCATGCAAAGGACAACTCTTTTCTACATATTTGCCTTAATACATAAATACCTAAGATGTAACATACATTGGACAAGGAAACTGAAAACTGCCAGCAACAATTCTGTGTAAAACTGCACTATATAAAAATAGTACGTAAATAACAATATTGTGGGGGGCAGATTCAATTCGGCACTTTCTGCATTTTCCCTTGCGTCCCATAGAGGTGCGCATAAAAATGAAAGGAGATTTCTTACACTTACAGCCAGCAATAGGCACATTGAAGCGGTGTTCAGCAGCACCTCGTGCTCAATTGAATCTGCCCCTGAAACTTCTTTCAAATGTAAGGGTGGTTCTACAATGTGATAACTATTGATATATAGGGAATTAATTAGGACCAATTACACTTTGTGCTGTCATAGTACATCCATTATTACTTAAAGTGACATTCTATTACGTAGAATTAGACCATAATTAGCACACATTAGGCTAGTCTTAAAAAAAGGCTATATAATACTATGAAGCCAGTTTACTCACACACTCAGTAATCTCACAAGTACTCACAGGATACGGTGACTGTGTAGGGATCACTGATGCTCTTACTGACTGAATTCTCAGCCTCACATCGGTATTCTCCCGAGTCTGCACGTGTAACTTTGGGGAAAGTGACAGTCCTGTTATCTGCTGATAAGATGGGTCCAGAGGGGAGACCGACACTGCCCCTGCTCCATAGTATCCTTTCCGCATTAGAGGTGTCACATGTCAGGGTGATTGAGTGATTTTCCTTGGGAAGAGAGGTAGGCGCTATGAGCTTAGGCTTACTGACCCGCTCTGTGGATGGAGAAACATAGGGACAGTTAAGAGATCACACACAGACTTTATCAGTCCAGTAATACAGAAAAAAAAATGAATGAGGTAAAGCATAATTACATATTGCAACTTAATATGAATGATGATATTCCCACCCTGTTTGGACAGATCATTAAATTTACTAGAGGGTCACAAACCTAAGTGAGTTCCGGCAGTATGTTTGTCAACAGGAAAGTATTGAAAAGTTTACAATTTCTTTATGATCTCCCAAATCCAAGTGTAGCCCTATCACATGTGCAGCTTGTTCAGCTGTATGTTGTGGGATATATGGGCCCTGTTACGACTCTGCCTATACTTTGTATGTGGCAGCAGTATCTCAAATCCACCAGAGGTGTTGCTGCTCTTCCCCTGAACTTTTTTACCATGCCTGTAGTAGTTAATCTCCTTACCTGATTAGAACTGCACCTGTCTCACAGCTTCAAATACGTGCCTCAATCTGTGCTCTGTGCAGTTCATCGTTTATAGCTGGCTGCTGTATGTCTCTTGTTTATCCCTTTTCCAGGTTTGCTTTGCTGCTGTCTGATCTCCTGTTGTGACCCTCTGCCTGATTACCGACCCTGCTTGTTTGATTGTGACCCTGACCTCTGCCTGGCTACTGGATTCTGCTTGAACTCTTGTTTCCCTGACCTCTAGCTGAGTCCAGTGACCAGGCAGTCTGTCTGCTTCTCTGGACTGCTTCGTGCATCTAGCAATCTGGAATCCTAACCCCCTGCCTCCTTAGTCTGGAGCCTTGTGCCTCCTTGGGTAACTCAATATACTTGTCCCTGCATTTAAACTGTATTTGTCATTGCTCGGAACCTGTTGCTTCTGTGAACTATTCCTGCCATTCATCACACCTGTTCATAATTTTGTATTGGAGTATACCTGTTTATTCTGCTACCTGAAATCTGCATATTCCACAAACTCAATCCTTCTTCACATATTTTGCCTGAATAAAGACACTTGGTGTTTCTACTGCTATTGCCCTGTCATGAATTCACTAGGAATCATAATAGGTCCATAATGTATTAATTCAATGCTTTTTTTTATGCAAGTGTATTATAGTGTCAACAACATTTCATAAATGAGGAGAGAAAAAGAATGACTTAATAGTTACTGCAGAACCAATCAGAAACTGTGAGTTATTTAGTTACTTCATTATTTATTTAGTTAGTTTTGGACTAAAACTTCACTGGTAGGCCACTGGAGAAAGGATGACAAGAAAGGGAAGCATATTTATATATATTAATATACACATGCTGCTTTTCTATTTATTGTTCTACATCCAACTGCACTAGTAAGTTGTCATATTATGACTTGCTTTATGTGAATAAGATCCCTGTCACGGCAATAGGGTTTCTGAGATCCCTCTCGGGACCCCTGGGGCTAGCTGTGGTAGGAGCATAGTGTAAACTGGAGGGCCGGAAGAATGTCTTGCTCATAGAGCTTGCTCTAATCCCATATTCTGAAAGGTAGGAGAAGGAACGCTGGACTGGACTCCGAACTGAAATAAATGCATGGAATCTGGAGCTGATGGACTAGAACCTGGACGAAGGAACAGGGGGGACCTGAACCCATTACCAGAGACTCAGTAACTCCAAGAACTCAGAGATTCAGGCTGCCATTAACTCTCTATAGTACCACAACTGGGAACTGGGACTGGGAAGACTCAGTGTTAAGGCAGAGGATATACAGGGGTGACAACCTCCTGAACAGACAAGGCCTGGAACTGGCCCTGGACAACTCAGAACCTGGTTTAGGCCTGGAACTGGAAGTCAGTATCCCGAGACACAGAAATGACTCCAGAAAGCCAGTAGGAAAGACAGGAATAGATTGATGAGAGGAGGATCAACACATAAGATAACAGCTGGAATCTGTACACAAGCTGATAGAATGAATGTGAATCCACACAAGGAATAAATAACCAAACTATTTATTTCAGCAGGCAGAATGGATCTGAACTCACACGAAGGGTTAATGGTTTGCAGTTCATATAACAGCAACAGGATGAAGCTGAATTCACACATAGGATTAACGGTTGCAGGTCATAACAGCCAAAGAATGAAGTTGAATTAACACAGAGGGTTAATGGTTTGCAGTTCATATAACAGCATACACAATGAAGCTGAACTCACTCAGAGAGTTAATGGCAGCAAACAGAACAGCAAAGAGGGTGAAACTGAATTCACAGGATGATGGTTGAGATCTGTATACAGCAGACAGGATTGAAGCAGCAACCAACAGCAGCTGTGGGAGTCTGGAACTAGGAAAGTGTTGTACTGGCAATTTGCTGAGTGTAGGAGGAGACTCTTATAGTCTGCAGAGGAAGCCAATTGGTGGATGAGATCAGGTGTTCAGACTCCGCAGGATGTTAAGCAAATGTCTCATCCAAGATGGCAGCCTCCAGTACTGCAGACAGAAGTCACGCTTGTATCAGGATAGAATGCTGCATTTGACCAGGAAGGAGATGTACGGTGATATGGTACCGCCGAGTGGTGTAAACAGGACTAAGACCCCGATTCGTGACAATCCCATTGGTTCAATTTCCCATTTCCTGTATTTGTAATTTCAATATTTAAAACATGGGCTTATAAATTTAAGTTTGAGAGAAATATTAGATCAAGCCTGGACAAAGGTTATTCACACATGGTAAACAGTGAGCTTTAAACTGGACCTGAGCTTTAGAAAAACAAAGGGTCCTCAACTAACTGCAAGATTATATTTACACTGGTTCAAGTATAAATTGGATCTGCCAGTCTGTCTTCTGAATAAAGGCTTTGTTTCCATTGAAGAGAAAATGGTCATCTTCTGAGCTTGCATCAAGAAGTCAGGAAATACCAGCAACAAGATGGGTCAGGAGAGGCTCATGTAGGTGACCAGATACCTTCTCCTAATCCTGCACCCTTTAGAGTTTTAGGGGTCTATTTATGAAGAATAGAACAGACCAGGTAGATAGTGGTGATAACTATCATGTGTTTTCTCTTCTGGCTTTCTTTACTCTTTTGCAGCCTGATCATCTGTTACATAGAGCAACATAGAGCAATAGAATACATCTACCTGTATATTTAGTACACTGTTTATTGCTTGTGCTGTGTTGTTTTATCTTTGAAATATATAAAGATTAATATGATAACACCTCTTCCTGCCTTTGTGTTAGAAATATTACGAACTAAGCACAGTTCTGTGCCTGGGACTACTAGTAACTAAACAGCAAAGTTGGCCCTGTTGATCCTCACCATACCAAACACCAGTCCATTTTACCACCAATCACTACACCACAAGATAATATATGGTACATCTATAGGCACATTAATATTAGTGGAATTCTGTGTCACAGATTTTTTTCTAAACTTTCCAATACCTTATGGTAGAATAGGGAATCCACCTTCCTGGAGGCAGCATTTGAATATCCACATCAGCCTGACCAAGAGGAAGCACAGCGCTCTCTCCACCACAAATAATCGTTAACATAAGTTGAGCATGACCCATTGATGTGAGTCTCATTTGTACAGATCTTGAAATACTTTAGCTACAAGACATGTATTTTGAGTTGACTATACATAAACCGGGTGCAGGTCGATGAAGACTATTGCTGCGTCTTTGCTCCGGACACTAAGCGTGCAACTGAAAATGTGGAAGTGGAAATACAAGTGTGCAGATTTTTTTGCATTTACTCATAAACAAACAAAGCATCTTTATGTCTAACAGTAAATCAGGCGGTTAGTGTGTTACATTACCGCAGCATAATGCAGAGACCGTGTTATAACAATTACTGTAGTATTCTGCTCTCCAGGACCATAAACTTTATGTACATCAATGGCCACAATACAACAGCAACAAAAGGTCCAGTATTCATACTCTGGCCGGGTATTTATGAGAGGTTTAGGTTTTTTAGACCGTTATACAACTACATATTTATTGTAATGTTTAAGGGACTATGTTATTCAGTTAATAAAAGACAGTAGGTAGCTTGTTAATTATTGTAATTCTTAAGGGTAAACTTAATGTGTGGGTATGTGACATACAGAGAAAATATTTATTATATTTATTGCAATTCTTAAAGTAATGTGATAAAGATTGCACATAATAGACCTGATTCAGAGTTAGATGTAAGTTAATTTGCGAGAAATGTGACTCGCATACAATTAGTCACACTGCGCCTTCACACAACTTACACCCTTATTTTGAGCCGAGTGTATCTTATACTCGCCCCCAGTTGGGGAGGTGGGTCAGGGGCACTCATGTGTAAGGTCAATACGATACGGGCATGGAGACGCAAATAACCATGTCACTTAGAGACGCATCTTTACATGTCCCATAGGCCTGGTGCAAATTTGTGAGTTAATGATGGAGAAGGACAAACGTTTGCGCCGGATGTATCTATACTCTAGATTTAAAGTTGTCTTAAGATACATGTAACTCAATAAAAAACTACAAATTTCAACTAAAAATACAGCCACAGAATTGTAAGTGTCTGGACTCAAACGTTGCAATTTTACAGTAGACTCAAAATCAGAACCATAATTGGTATCAAATAATATGATTTGTTTGTGCTTCAAAATACAGAATGAGTATATAATTGTAATTAATATAGAATCACTTCTTTTACTGTGTTTCCTGTTTGGTATATTGGGATGGGTGCTCCATCCCCCTACTGGGTGTACTTGCTTCCTTGTAGATCATAACAGGTCAATAGAAGAAGATCTGAATAAGAAAGGAGGTTCTGATTTATTCATATATACCTCACTCTTATCCAGATCATCATAATCACTGTGATCTGTTTACCGCACATCATTGCTCCTCATTGGTGGTCACACCCTATGTATCCCAGCTTGGTAACAGGGGCTGATGGGAGATAGACAGAACCAGGCCATTACCCAATGAGCAGATACTGGGACAATGAGTTAAACCTCAGAGCTGTAACTACCCCTGTATTCAGCCACACACAGAGTAGAAGGAACAAAAGTATCCATCACATGTCTGCCAGGGACAGAGGTAACATATTACTCACCATAGACTGTCAGGGTCACAGAGGTTTGTTCTGCTGGATTCTCTGTCTGTACACTCACTATGTAATCACCTCTATCTGTGAGATGAAGATCTGAGATCAGTAATGAGCCATTAGGGAAAGGTCTGGCCCGAGAGAAGTAGAGAGGTCCATTAATTTGTGGGGAAGGATCACCAAGAATATATGTGAGGATTTGGTACACAGGATTTGTGTTTGGTCCTTTGTACCAACTGAAAGACGGAATTCTCCCAGTAATCCCAGTAACACTCAGAGTGACAGATCCCCCGATCACTGGATACTGAGGGATCAGCTGAATATTCATCATCCCACTGGTCAGATCCATCCACAGACTGAGAACTGAAAGAGAAAAATCCACACATCAAACTCCTGCCAATTTCAAGTTGTAAATGAGAATTATAGTTTTATGACAAATACAGTTGTAGCCCCTGAATGGAGATTAATGATGATAATATAAGCACAGGTTATAATGAAAGAGTATGTGTAACAAGGCGCAGGTACATAGAGTAAACTTGAGTATATTTTATGTATGTAATGGTTTTAGACAGTTCTGGCAGCCTGAAAAACAGAGGAAAGCTGCTGCGTATGACCGACAGAGTCAAGACCCGCTCTGCTGCTTGAGCCTGCAATATGACCAGGGCACTGGTACAGCAACTTTTTGGGCCTCCACTCCACAGGTGAGTAGAAAGAGAAAAAAAGACAGTTGCAGCTAGGTATGGCTTGTAAGCCACATCTAAAAGAGCCATAAATAGAACTGATAGACAGCTGCTAAGACAACATAAGGCAATATTTAAAACGACACCAGAGGGTAAAAAAAAGCCAGTGTTTGGAATATCCCATATTATATATGGTACCAGCTGCGTGGCAATATAAATGCTCATATATGTATACAAAACAAAAAAGACAATTGTTTACAGTGTTTAGCCTTAACACTGCATATAAATGTTTATCTAGCACCTCATTGTTTGCTGGTCCATTACTGACCTTCCAATGCCATTAAATGCACTTAAAATCAATTGCACTCAGCTCCCAGGTACAGGGGCTTGTAAGAAGTAGGAAGAAGGATGTTTGCCTCCGCAAAGCCGCAGTCGCCCCTGAATGGGGCGTGGTCACTGGAACTGGACATCATGGGGTGTGGCTGCGCCTCTTTAGACATGACATTATGTATTAAAACGGTGTTGCTCTCAACTACCTGTTATTCCAGCTTTCACAACTTGACATCCATGTAAGAATACAGGATTCTTACATGGATCCTGGAATGTTGGGACCTGTTGGAAAATGTAAATATGGAAAACCGAGCAATAAGTGAGCACAAAACATACTACAGATCACCCAGTATATAATACATATATTATAATAAAATATTACACTTATCACGCCCTCCCCAGCCACATCAGGCCACCCCACAGACAAATATCAGCACCCCACAGGCATATCACGCATCACGCCACCTCCAACCACATCACGCAACCCCACAGCCACAACACACCACCCACCAGACACATCACATCATATGTAATACATATATTATAATAAAACATTACATCTATTTCACCACCAACCCAGCCACATTACGCCACCTCATGCCACATCACGTCATATATAATACATTCATTATTATGAAACATTATTTTTTTTATACCACCCCCAGGCACATCAGGTCCCCTCCAGCCACATCACTCCATCCCCCAACAACGTCACGTCTTATATAATACAGACATTATAATGAAAAATTATGCCCCTCAGGCACATCACACCAATTCCCATATAATTTCTTATACAATACATATATTACAAAAACATACTGATAGGTTAATTAGCTGCTATTAAATTTCCTTTAGTCTCTCTTGGTTAGCGAGTGTGTGTGTAAGGAGATTTAGATTGCAAGTTCCAATGGGGCAGGGACTGATGTGAATGAGATCTCTGTACAGCGCTGCGGAATTAGTGGCGCTATATAAATAAATAGATGATGATGATTATGATGAAACATTACATTTATCACGCCACCCCCCAGCCACATCACATCACGCCACCCCCCAGCCACATCACATCACGCCACCCCCCAGCCACATCACATCACGCCACCCACCAGCCACATCACGCCACCCCGCCAGTCACTACACACCAATAACCAGCAATGTCACTTCTTATATAATACATACATTGTAATGAAACATTAGATTTATCACGCTACTTCACGCCACCCCACAGTCACATCACACCACCACACAAACTCATTATTGATCAAGTCCCACTGAGAGGGACAATACAGCTAAATCTGCTCTCCACATTGTTCTACCATCACCTTGATTTCAACCTGCAAGTCTTTGACCATTTACACCACATTCCCTTACACGGAAAACCGACATACCCAGCATCTGAAGCATCGGAGTGCACCAGTGCAGGGGCGCACGCAGGATTGTCGGGGGGGGGGAGTTTCCCCCCCTGACCAAAAAAAAACCATGCGAGAGAGCTGCTGTGCATGCGCCCGCACATGCGCAGCAGCTCCGTTTCTATACAGCACCGCTGCGGACGCTTCTTTGACAGTGCCGCGGCTGCTGTATAGTACAGTGCCGCTATGGTTGGCACTTAGTTAGCAGAGGGGGGGGGTGTTCTGGAGACCCAGAAACCCCCCCCCCCCTGCGTGCGCCACTGCAGTGTCTGTGCATTCCACCGAAAACCGGAAGATAAGCATTTGTAACGCAAGTATGCGTTACAACGCTGAAACAGGAAGTCGCCCAGGCATTGGTACAATTTAGGACACCGCTGACCACTACTGAAACAGAAGATAAGTACAATACTACCAAACGTCTCTTCTAAAAGCAATTTAAGAGCTTAATTCCAAGCATCTATAACATACACCCACAATATTAAACCACCCGTCTCCCATCCGTTCAACCACTGCAACAAGCCCACACTAACCCAAACATACCCACCCATAACCTTATAAACCATTAAGTTTTAACTCTTCTTTTGCCATATTATCTTCCCTAACATAATTGTTATTCTATTCTATATACTAATATCAATTTATTTTAACCATATTGCTACCTTATTTTTTCTATTTATAAATTACTTTACTCTATTTTATTTTACATATTTTATTGCTATTTTATACCACTGTCGACATTCAAAATTGGTGCAAGAAAATGTCGACAGTCATAATATCTAAACATTCAAATTATCGACAGAAATAAACAGATGTAAACAATAAAAATGGCAATACATGTAAAAAACAAAACAGTGTGACCCCCCCTACCAAACTGCTTAACCAACCCTAAGGCTGGTACTAGCAATATCGGAGGTGGGGACAAAAAGAATGGGGTCCCCCATGATTTTATTATTGCCAGCACTAGACTAAGCCAGCCCGGGCTGGTGGCACTAGAGCAGGGAAACCCACAGTGTGGGGTCCCCCTGCCATAATGACAAACCGGCACCAGGCCGGTCAGCATGGGGCTGGATTCCCTAGAGAGATCGGGTCTGCAATTAAAACTCAGACCCCCCCTAGGTTTATCCAGTCTTGTGCTTATAGCACTAGGGCTCTTCCCACACCCCTGGAGTAGTGGGTGTGGGGTAAAATTGATCGTTTTAATGTAAAAATGTATTTTGTGCCTAGGGCACTACAGTTCTCAGCATGCCCAAGCTGCCATTAAGTGTTTGGGCATGGTGGCGCTTGTAGTACTACCAACACCAACACGCTGCAGGGGCATACTGGCACTTGGGGAACCACAAGTGCCTGCATGCCCTGGCACCCAGGGGCCACTGGGATCTATAGTGCACCAAGGAAAAATGTAAATAAGATACAGATACAAGTGTAAAAATGATTTTAATTGAAATAAAAACACCCAAAAACTTCCCTCATTCGCCCTATTTATTTCTCACCTAGATCCAGGCTCTTCATCTGTAATAAATCCAGGGATCGTTGGTTTGACAAAATAAAACACCCTCATACACGACACAATACTGACTGCTAAGAGCTCCCGGTATTATAGAGTTCTTACAGCAATTCAGTAATATATAGAACATGGGGATTTCCTACAGCTTGAACTCAAGCCCTGTACAACACCCGGCTTTACAGCTTCCATTGTGTATGTGCCAAGCCTGCTCAGCATGGTGCCCGGTCCTCCGGGGAAAGCCAAAAAAATGATTGTGCCCCGCACCTAGAAAGTACCGGTCCAATGCTGAGATGCACTGGGTCCCTCTTGGTGGGTAATAAGGTGAAAACAATTGTGCAAGCATTTGTGGCACTACAAGTGCCAGCATGCACCTGGGCACAAGTGCATACTTGTACTTGTAGTGCTACAAGAAGTTGCCCCATCATAAATTAAAAATTATTGCCCCAATGCATAATAAATAAAGAATGATGTCTTGATCTATAATGAATAAATAATGATGTCTCCAATCCATTTGAAATCTATATTTATGTATTATGTGGCCCCTGATCCATAAGAAAAGTAGAAGTGTCTGTGACACTGTAGGAAACTTACCTATTATTATACAGACCCTCATTGTAGATGCTTCTTAGTGTTTCGCCTGCTGATCATCTGCAAAATGAGGAAGTTGTGTGTAATTATTTATTCATGTAGCAATAATTTCTTGTGTCACAACTCCAACCATTGTATTTGCTGTAACTTTAAAGCACTAGACTGCTAGACAACTAGTCACATTGACAGAATATCCGAATATCCATTTTTGAGGTATACGTGCTGGGACCCACATTGTTTTTTTTAAACTAAATTTTATCATTTCCAAGTTTCAATCATATATATGTTCAATATTTTGAATTTATTGTTTGTTTTTTTATTTAAACATCCTACAGAGAGGAAACATACTTTAAAAATGTTAAACAATACTGTAACACAACATTTATCACTTAACTCTGTGTAACTAGACACACTAACAAACATGTCAATACTGGAATTCTAGATACATATGTACCCTAAAACAGCAGTCACACATTGGTTAAGACTTAATTGTAATTCTGTATCCACTGCTAAATACACCTGGATCCTCATATCATATCTCAGCCAGGACCCTACACATCTTTCTGGCAACAACACCCAGTCCCCCATCCTTCAATATGAACTACACACAAACAAAATTCACACAAAATACTCATAGCTCCTACTTGTTCCATTGTCACAATATTCCTTTGTTGCTTGCAAAAAAGTTATAAATACATTCATAATATAATGTTTAACTGGTACACTATTATACACATAATGGAACTAATCAATGACAAAAATAAAAAGTATCTATATTGCTTCCTAGTCTAATGCTGGGTACACAGTTCAGGTTTATCATCCAATTAATGTGCCGATCACATGATAAACGACCGTTTGGTCAGATATCGCATTAGTGTGTACGCTCCCACGATCACGTTTTATGGAGCTTAAGCACATTGTATCGTTTTATTTGGTTTAATAAACTTCCTGAAAATCACGATCAATGATGGAACGATGTCGAGCAAATGTGGCAGTGTGTACACACTCATAACCAGCAGTGTAGGCAGATCTTCATAGAGTTTACAGAGTCGCAATCTTTTCAGCAGATGGTTATGAAAGATGAAGATCACAGATCTGAAGGTAAATGGTGTACAGTGTGTACAGATAAATCGGCATGCTCATCGGGACTTTCAGTCGTTGGTAAAATTGTTACAGAAAGCCCATCTGCAGTAATTTTCTGTAGTGTGTACCCAGCTATAGTCACACACACTGATTGCTCTGTATATTAATCCCCGCTGGCTATATTGTTACACTGAAACACCCCCAGCATTAATCTGTATACTCACACCACCTCCAGTCTCTTTCTCTCCACCTTCAATCACTATTATTCTCTGACTCCTGGCTGCAATCTTACCGGCAATAACATTGGCACCAACTGACAGCCGTTACCATGCCCTCTCAGTAACTGGCAGCCTCTCAGAACCACAGTGAGTGACTGGCAGAAAGAAACTATCTGCTCATGTTGGGTGACAAGAATTGATGTGTAAACACATTTTATAGTTATAAAAAGCTGCTGGGACATAGGGAGGGGACACATTTGTAATAAGGGAAGTTCTGGTTAGTGAACGGACAACAGGGGAAGCCAAGAGTGAAGCATAATTAATGTAAGACAATGAAATAAGTGAAATGTGTCTGTTAGATGTCTATCTTCTGTGTCAGGAGGCGCCATGTAATATCTGCTGGTTGCATAAGGTTAGCGGAGAAGAGACATGAGGGATTACTGCATAGTACAAATATGGCTGCCAGTCCCAACTTTCATAATTACCCCCTACAGACAGTAGTGGTTGTTTAGCTCCACCCCACACACTCGCAATGTTGGTTTTGTGAATCCCCACTTCTAACACCCTCTTTGGATCTATCTAGAGGTTAAGCACTGGCCAAGACGGATTGGCCACAGACCTCTTTCTGAGTTTTTTTCCATTAGGCCAGCTGTCCCAATAACATCACGTGGTCGCCTCAGGAATCTTTTCAATCATTTTATTTTCAATTTTATTGTATTTTTTTCATCAAATTAGGAACAGGGTGGTCAGAAACCTGGAGCTCTGGTCTGGGTTGCCCATACTTTTGGCATATGGGGACTGCCCCAGGTATTTTTATGCTTTGTCGTGGCTGGACTCTACCATGGGATCAGCCACTTTACTGGTTATGGCCCCTGGATCATCCTGATCCATTTCTCCCTTCACCTCTGCGTGTGCAGCTTCCTGAATCTGCCCCCCCCCCGCACTCCCTGCAAGTTACATGGGGCACATCTCCTGACATATGCACCACCCCACATGTCAAGCAGCATGAAAGGCAGACAGAAGTGTCTGCCACCTAAGCATGCAGAGCTATATGGAGGAATAAATGTAGATGGGCTATTAATGTAATGTAGAGTATTGGAATATATCCCAGACTATTTTTGACATTTGTAACTGCTTTTTGAAGACTGTGCTGTATGGTAATCTTGTATTTATTTTAACCTTTCTAACAATGATTATGATGTCTTATGCTGTGTTTTGTCTCGAATTTGTAACTTTTCTTCAATAAAAATAGATTATACAAAAGTAACTGTTGCTTTATACTAATCAAATCACACATTATTTTAAGCACTTTACCTGTGAAATGTGTACCTTGGTCTGAGGATATTACTTGTGGCAACCTGTAACTGCATACAAACTCTTGAACTATATTTTTGCAGTTATGTTTGCTGTGGCTGTGGTCACTAGCCATGCCTTGACCCTACCAGAGAATAAATCTATAGCAACCAAAACATATTTTATTTAACCTTCTTATTACTGGGAGTTGAACGAAGTCAAGTTGGATTACCTGGAAGTGTCCCTCTGTAGCTGGGAGGTGTGCCAGTTCTGTGGAAACAGTGCTCCAGGATTTTCCTGTGAACTGGTTAAACAGCTAGCAAAGAATTTAGTGGCTATTGCAGGAACCCTGAAGCATAGACCCTAATCAACAAGCAATAGCAGTCTTTCAAAAATGTTTTACCATGACTAAACTGTGCCAAATCAGAGTACAAACTTGCTGCAAGCTGGAGACCTACTGCAGAAAAACAAACTTTTTTGCATAGAGATTAACATTTGCTCATCAGGGATTACAGTAACAGTCATTATTTCACATTTTTATTCGTTTAAACCCTTTTGTACTGCTGACTTTGCTGCTTTGTCAGCTCTGTTATTGCCTTTATACACCACATCCTTGTTTAGTGGTGTGTGCTTGGCATTTCATGATGCCTATTGCTTTTGATAGCACTAATGCATTCAATAGTTCTTATACCACCATAGCATGTGCAATGGGTCTTACAGTGTCTGAAGGAGTAAGTTTTGTTTTGCTTTGTTTCCATTTTTTGTAGGGATGTGCACCGGCCACTTTTGGTGTCTTGTGTTTTGTGTTTTGGATTCGGATTTGCTTGAGGTTTTGGGTTCGGATTTGTTTCGCAAAACACCTGACGAAAGGTTTTGGTTCGGATTTAAGGTTTTGGATTCGGATTTATTTTGAAAAAAAACATAAAAAGTGCTAAAAACCACTTTTGTGGGTTTTTTTTTTTCACTCCTACGCTATTATTAACCTCAAAACCATTCAATAACAATCATTTCCACTAATTTCCAGTCTATTCTGAACACCTCACAATATTGTTTTTAGGCCAAAAGGTTGCACCGAGGTAGCTTGAGCACATAATGCCAAAAAAAGAGGTACAAGATGGAATTGTTCTGGGCCCTCCCTCCCACCCCTCGCGAGATTCGACGCGAGACTTGGACGACAGAGCCTCGTTTTCATTTTTTTGCCCGCCGGAAATATCCGAACAGTGCTCGGATCCCGTTCGGATCCGCACTGTTCGGGTGGGCTCGGATTAGCGAAATCCGAGCCCGCTCATCTCTAATTTTTTGTAAGATCTGTGTAGTTAGCTGGAGGTGTTTTGCACTGTGTGGTGGTTAATAAAAGAAAAGAACATCTAAAGTAACACCGAAAGAAACTCTGATGGAATTATATGGGAGGTTATTTACATCCTCTGTGCACTGCAAAATAAGCTTTGGACTCACTCATCATGTAGATGGATTTGCAAAAATGCTTCTAGATTTCCACTAACACCAGGATTTGGTTATATTGTAATTTATAAAATATATGAAAAGGTGCTACACTGCTGGGAATATCGAACATGTGCTAAGCACAGGTGTACTCTAAACACTAGAACCATATTTGACTGTAGTGCTTAATAGAAAACATATGTACAGTATGGTAACCTTATCAATATTCTAATGTAATAAAATTATAGCAAAACATCTCTAATAAAGATAAGATTCATTGTGCACATTTTGATCATTGTGTACTTACCATTTTTGATCAAATTGTATTTACCATGACAAGGTGACCTCAACCAGATGGGTACCTACACTACCAGTTTATTTATATAACAGGGCACTTACCGCTCTCTGTGGCTATTGCCTACATGAAGTACAACATAAGATACTGTAGGAGCCAGACTATCCGCCACTCCAATTAATAATACATATGGGTGGATCTATTGGGTCCAGGGCTACCCAGAGACTGGAGAATTTGGTCTGCACACCCTATATTATCATATATATGAAAGGTACCAATCTGTTAATGTACGTACACATCTGAATAAGGTTACCTTGTTGAGGTAGATGGGCAATCATAGTTTCACCAAAATGTCCACTAAGAATTTCATCTTCATTCACGTTATGTAGCAGAATTTATATTATATAGCAGCATTGTGGATTTAACTATAAATATGTTTTCAATTATGTTTAGTGTGCAACTGTGCTGTGGTTTGTACTTTAGATAATCAGTCACAGCCGTTTTCATACATTGTATAAATTAGGGTATGTGAGCCAAATCCCCCTGCCTTGTGACTTTAACTTATAATTGTGGGCTATCAAAATGGAATGTATTATTAATCGTAACTGACTGAAATTACCTAATGGGGCTGACCCGAGAGTTTGACAATCCAATCCATTGACAGGTCAATAGAATGTCATGGAGGAGCTTCCATGAAGTTCTGATGAAAACATATGGATTCCTTCATCATGTTGAGCTGACACCCTAGCTGAGATTAGTAACAAGAGGGGAGGCATTCCCCAAAAGTGGACAACAGCTTTACCTTTTGCTAAATATTAATGGCCACCCCTTAAACATCACAGTTAGTTTTATATCCATTCCATCCTCACAGTCACTAACCAGAGTGGAGTTTCAGAGGATCAAATTATTGTTTTGTAAATGATCAAAGCACATTCTTAGCCAGATGAATCATACAAATGATTCCCACATTTATAGTGTGAATTATTTAATAAAATTGGGTCATGTTCATGAGCATGCTATAACCCTTAACAGCCCATCGTAGACTGTAATTGTTTCAAGACAAGTTAGAAAATTGAGGCAAATATACGGTCTTTATATGTTAAAGTGCATTTGTACACACTACAACTTAATAATACACAGAGACTAGGTTTATTTAACAACAACTACAGCATAAGAAATACACAACACAAACGTCAAAATGTGAACATTTCAAGTGAGGAGGACGGATTAACATTCATCCTTGGGCCCCCTCTCACAGCCGCATGGACCGACCATGACGGTAGATAAGACCTTGACATAGATTTCACTTTAAATTTGTTCCAATAAAGAAGGAATAGATTTTCTCCTTAGTAAAAACATGGCAATCAGATTTGACTATCAACATATATAGGGTTAGAGGTAATAAAGTTGTATAACATTATATTCAAAAAATTACCAAGACAATTGAAAACATTTACTGCATCATCCAATACAACCTCCCCTAGCAGATATTTCGGAAAAATAAACTTGAAATAGACAATATGGTGGATGTGAGGTGCATAAGAATGATCTGCAAAGCAGTATGTTCCACAGTCTCTTACAGTACACAATCTCCATAATATGTCACTATGATCATTGTTAGAAGTGTGAGTCCATATTTTACACAGCAGCTAGGATCAGTTTACAACAGGAGTATCAGTTATGCAATGTATCCGTCTTATCACTGTAGATTAGTGTAAGTGTCCTGCGTTTGGAACTGCAAATCCTACAAGAGACACAAATATTGTTTTTACATCCATACACTAAATACACATCATTGAGGCCATCATTCTAAAATTATTTCAAAAGACACTTAGCTGCTGAAAAGATGCAAATAATCATCTGAAGTGGTGCGGGCTTGTGGGATCTTGGTGTACTTGCCCCTATTAACTGTACCTGGTTATATTTAATATTTTTGATCATCTAAAACACTTCTTTTAACTATTAACTAGTGTTACTCAGGGAGCAAGAATAGATTGTAAATATAGTGTACAAGCAATGTAAGGGAGGAAGGATGCAGGGGATAAGGAAGCTGGCAGCGGAATGAGAGATGACAAAACGAAAGGAGAAAAAGCTGCGGGAATATCAAAGAAGATGAAGGGGGATTGGAAGCTGTATTAGTTAGCAGAGGAACATGGCAGCAGGGGATAAATGGCAAAGACAAAACGGGAAAGGTATCGGAATTGGCAGCGAAGGTGGGAGATGTAAGGGAACATGGAAGAAAGGTGGGAGGATTAATAGAGGATGAAATAGAAACATAGAATTTGACGGCAGATAAGAACCGCTTGACCCATCTAGTCTGCCCATTTTTTAATCTATAGTGTCGAAGTCAGATAATTGGATATGGTCATTTCAATTAATATCTATCAACTTGATTGTCTTTGTCTGAAATTATGCGAATGGCACGCTACGGAGTGGAGGAGCGTAATCAACCGCAACACGTGGCAAACAGTTCTACCCACATTTACACGAACCCACACACTTGTAATTAGCGCATATTAAAAATAGTTGCAACACATAGTTATTTATACTTAAATATAGCAGCGTTTATGGTGAAATATAATGTTATATACATGTTAGTGAGATCTAAAGTTCAGGTAATGTCTGGTATCATTCTAATCCCCTATTTATCCGCAGACATTCGGTTCAATCGCCTAAAGGATCGCACCTTGCGTATGCTAGTTAGGGATGATAGGGAATAAATGATTAGAATGGTATTGTCTGAGTAATGCTAATAGACCAGTTTGAACTAGTTCTTGGCGGGAAGATTAAGTATGCATCTTCTGGAGAGCTGACCCCCACCCTTGGAGGGCATAGTTTGAACTGGCCAGCATTACACTGGACCTTCCTGAAGCCTGAACCTATGAAAACATTCCAAATCATCTGTATTGTTTTCATTGTATCACTAACTGTATATAAGCAGGAGCTTTAGGACCAGTAGTCAGACCTGAATGACTGTACACTGGATCCAGGGCGCCTGCTAATAGTAACGGCTGTACTTATTTTATTCTGACTTGTTATTTTGCTACTTTTGGTTATTAAATCACTTTGTGCTTTGGAACCACATCACTGGAAGTGGACAATCGTTATTGGTTAACGACAAGACGCTCATAACAATTGTAACCTCAAACCCTGTTTGATCCTTATGTCTATCCCAACCATGTTTAAATTTCTCTACTGTATTAGTCTCTACCACCAATGTTGAGCTACCAATAATATCAGGCAATGGGGCAGATTCTATCTATCGATTGTCTAGCAGAGCATGGATCTGCATGTTGAAAGTGCACCAAATTTGGGGGGGGGGGGTAGTAAATATAGTGGGATACAATGATTGGGGCATATTTTTCTAAATACGGTCTTTATACATGTGTGCCGCTTCTATTGGGCCTATGTGTAAAACAAATTGTCCATTTTGTGAAACAAATTCATTAAACGAGATACAAGAGGGAGAGAGGGTGACTTCATAGACAAGCTCCTTGATTGGGCAGCATATTTTTGGGAGAACAAAATTTAATGAATTTAAAAATGCTAATTTGCTTTCTTCAAAAGTCAAAAACTTATTTCAAATATGGTTGGTGACTACCGACATGCATTCTCAGTGTTCAGTGTACTGTAATCCTTAACTAGATGAGTTATATGGAGAGAATCTACTAAATGCAACATCTCAGGGAACCGCTACCTCTACCTGTCAATTATTTCTTAGAAAAATAAATACTACCTCCTTTACTTTTATATTGTTTAAGTGAAATAAAGTTATTTGAGAGGAAATTGAGGATTCTTCAGCACTGACTGAATATTTAATATATTTGATTTAATAAAAACACTTACCATATAAGTAGCCTCTTGGTCAGCAGGTTGGCCCTAGAAGAGATGACATAAAGAGGAGTGTTAGTTGTGGAAAATGTATTTATCCTAGATCGATATGGTGATTCAATCTGATAGGCTGCTGTCGCACAGACACATTGCAAAATAAAAATGATCTGCTCACTATTAAATATAAAGCAGTGAAGGAATTTGTTATCAATCGTTCAGTCCACCACAGTGCAGAGAGCATTTTACACACAGCGGTTTTCCAGACAACACAAGTCAGGTAAACAGGTAATTGTAGCAACGACAGGGCAATTGCATTGCTTGTTTCATATTTCCAGGGTGGTTTGCAGAAATCACTATGTAAATTGCAATAGAAATCACAACTTTTTCAACCTCTAAAATTCCTCAACAAGCCTCAGCTCTCTCCAGGATGAGGTGGTTTTTATTATAAGGAGACCCAAGAGTGTGGTAAAAACAGTTCCAGAGGGGTAATTGTAGGGCTGGTGCCTTTAAGGCAGAGCCAGAGATTGAGGCTACTAGCACCGCACTGAAAGCTACTGCGGCTTATTCTAGCGGAGCCAACCCACGAAATGACAAGCCGCTGACTTAATTGCTACTCTTAACAGCAAATCCTAATGCTTTACTCCTACACATGAATTTATGCCTCTATGTGTCACAGTAATGACTTTGAGGATGCCGCTGACGGATATTGGCACTACTAGACAGGGAGGCGTGGAGTATAAAGCACCCCCGGTATTCACCAGGGACCCCCGCAAGGAGGTTTGGGCTTGGTTGCGTGAGGTGTACAGGTGGCGGTTCTCCCAGCTAGTTAACAGTGCAGCGGGAGTGAGCAGGAATGGTCGTACGGTTCGGGTTGGGTGACAATCGATAGTGCAGTACACAAGGGTGATCCAGAGGGAAGGTCAGGAGCTCACCAGGGGTCGATAACCAGATAGTCAATGAAGCCAAATCGCGGGACAAATAGAGTGGTCAGGAAGAAGCCAGGAGTCAGGAACCAAAGAACAAATAATGTAAACAGGGAACAGGAGAAGGCTCACTGAGGTGAAACCAATACTCTGTCACAGGTGTGTAGGAGGAAGTGCCTTAAGTACCCTTACCAAGCCCCTGATAGGAGGAGGAAGCAGAGGCAGTCAGGAACACCTGACTGCCGGCAAACATGAAGAAAGAAACGTCCTGTTTGCCTAGCAATGGGACACGAGCCTTACTGCGCATGCGCGCCAGGCGTAACGGAAGTACGTCCCGTTGCTAGGCAACAGGACGGGGGCTGAGTAAGGAGACAGGCGTCCGTCCGCGGAACCTATGCAGTGTGCGGAACTACGCCTGACACTATGCTGATTGTTAAGATCCCTTCAGCCCAGTATATAGGCGTAAATACTCTAATTTTGCATGGCACTTTTTTTAAAGTAATTTAAGCCTATTTTGGGGTCAACGCTGCATCAGTCCCGCTATGCTTAAGAGGACAACACCGATATTACTACAACCGGTTCATATTGAACCTACCATACTAAAAGTAAAAACTGGTAAAGACAGGGTATTGGTCCTCACTTGCCAAAAAGTCCTCACTTTGTTTTCCTATTATGGTCCTCGTAAGATAGAAATACAATTATGTACACATAATATTCCATGGTTCTGATGTGTGCTACAATCAGGTATGGATTTAGCATTGCAGGTGGTTTGGAATGTCTGTGCTTGAAGTTGGGTGAGCTGTGGATTGTTGCCAAGGTGGATGGTAGGAGTTCTGGGTCCTTTTGTTAAGTAGTATTAGGGGATTCCGTGGCACAGTGTACTACGCCATGGAAGCCCCCAATACATGTATTTAACATTTTCTAACATAGGTCATTTTTGCTTTCCCTTCTTCCTTCCCTTCAGATATCAGACCCTATCAGATTTACGAGCATTTTAAAACAACCGCACAATGCGTTCAGTTTATGTGCCTTAATGAATCAAGCCCATTGTGCTCGGAGATTTGAGTTAGTTTAAGGGCAGATCGTTGCTTTACTCACCACTGTTGGAGCATGTACATTGTAATATTCCATCGGTGGTTCTTGCTTCTTCTTTGATGCTTCTGTTGGTTGGGTAGAAACACATTCACATTGATTTTAATACTGTTTTGCAGTGGCTTAATGATATTAAATTTGTTGACATATCATCGTAGCATAAGGTATTGTGCTACTAAGAATATCACCTACTATAACTAATACTGGTTGATAAATAGCAACATATAGGTACAGTATTAAACATAAGAATATTTCACTTAGAATCATAAGAGCTATTATAATATAGCTATCAGACTCGTTACCTGCAATGCATGGGACTTGGGACCTTCTGGATAAGTACTTCTTGTGTAATTTTGACCACACCAATTCCCAAGCACTCCAGGTCGCAGTAGTACAATTTACATAATGGTAGGGCCAATTGGCAGTGAAGTCTGCCCATCGAATAACTATAGAGGGCAACCAACATATTTATGATAAAAGATTCTACTCCTGCAACGTTCTCCTCTACCTCCCAGGGTTTGGGTGAGGAGCTTTCACTTACCCTGGAACCTCTTTTTATGGTAAAGGTTCCAAGGGCTCCAGGATTGTACTGCTCTGTGTGCAGCTCTTTAGTATTTACAATAGAGTTTTCTTGGACTAGGTGGAATTTCAGGCACCTTCGATGTCCTCCAAACGTTCATATACCCGTGGAAACACTACTGAATTTGAGATCAATAGACAGCAGTGTGAGCAAGGGCCGGAATAATAGTTTCTTGGTGGTGTGTCTCTTTAAATTGCACTCAACACCTGCACACTTCCAGTAAAGAGATATTAAGAATCTATATATACTGAAAATATATTAATCTACCCCCAACAAAAGTCAGACAAATGTTACTTATTTTATGTTTGTTTTCTATTCAGATTGACTTTATTCTTGTTTTCTCTGTGCTTTTATATACTGAATCTTGTCCAATTACTTTCATTTTGCACGTCTCTCCCATTACCTTTCTGCTCCTCTCTCAAAGGAAGGACATATCTCATATACAGTAGGAAAGTTGTACCAACAATCAACGCAATTCCTAGGATTGTCCCACAGACGATTCCAGCTGTCTCTCCAGCACTGAGATCAGGAGTGGATCCACAGGCACCTGTAAGTGGATGTGTAAGTTCCTATAATGTTTTCATAGACCAAGTAGCAAATAAATAAAAAGGAAAAAAATTAACATAAAATAATTTTATGATGCCCCATAGTGCAGTCTTTCTTTTCCTGACAAGTGTGTCTACCAAGATGGCAATGCCCACATCCAGCCAACCAGTGCATGTGTGGTCACCCAATAGTGTTAGGAGCATGACACTGATGTCATACATATGTTGTGTCCTTCTCAATCACCAGATCAGAACACATCCAAACATTTATGGGATATTCTGGAATGACTTCTAAGACAGTGTTTGATAACATCATCACCCAGGCATCATTTGTGTGAGCATCCTATATAAAAAAAAGTCACATTTGGTGGCCCAATGACCTGTTAATTGATTTTATATTGGTGTTTCCATTTTGCGCTTAATTTTTTTTTCTGGACTTACTCCCCATAGAAGAATTAACCCTTCTCTGACCAACCTGGGCAGCTTGTAAAGCTTAAGCAAAGGAAGCCCACATCTGTGTTGGGGTGTAGTACCTAATAACGGTACTGACTACCCCGACAGAGAAGAACACGACAGGAGGAGACCGAATGCCTAGTAGAGCGGACTGAAATAAAACCTACTTACCAGGATTCAGATATCTTCATGGGACGACTCGTTGGGTTTCCGACTGTGCAAGATGACGTCATCACAAACCGTGAATTGTCTTAAAACGGCGATGGACGGACCCAGCTGTCATTGAGGTCATGTAATTATTATTTTAGGCGTTAGGGGTATTAGGGTTAGGAGCTAAAGTTAGGGTTAGGGTTAACCCTAACCCCTAAAATAATACTCACATGACATCAATGACAGCTGGGTCCGACCATCGCCACTTTAAGACAAGTCGCGGTTTGTGATGATGTCATCTTGCACAGTCAACACAACGAGTCGTCCCATGAAGATATCTGCATCCTGATAAGTAGGTTTTTCTCAGGTCGCTCTACTATACATTCGGCCTCCTCCTGTCATCTTCTTCTCTGTCGGGGTAGTCATTACCGTTAAACTGACTACCACCGCTGTGTTGTCCCTGTTAGTGGAAACGAGGCCAGGCCGCCTAGCACTTGGGTTGGTTGAGGATCTACTACGTACAGTCATTTTTACCAGCGCTCTTCCGTTTCTCTTACCTCCCTGGCCAAAAACCAAAAGGGCTCTACAGAACAGCACACATAGAGCTGCAGTGCACCATTTCTGGAGCTGTGTGTTCATACGTAATATTTATTTCTTACATAACACACAGCTAAGCTCAAAAACGGGTGTGACAAAAGATTTTGGTTACAGGGGAGGAGAGAGTAAACACAATGCATGGTAATGATTAATCTCTTTACTGTGGGCACCCGAGCTCCCTAACTGTGAAAGCAAAAATGCTGTATATAGTCCTGTGTAAAACTATGCACTATATAGAAAAGTAAGATAATAATAATAATAATAATAATAATATTAACTTGTGCAGACTGAAGCAGCTATTGCAGGTGACAAAATGTAGGGAATTAAGACAAATTACATTTTGTGCTACCATAGTCCAAATTAACAAATACTACACTTGTAGTGTGAGAGTGTTGCACATCCATTATTACCTGGGAGCCTCTTTATAGAACCTTACATGGCTGTTTTCACATGGTTTATGTTTTAGTGTCTTAGCAATGTACAAAAGTCTAATGCAGGAGGTATCGGAGATAGTAGAATAACACAGTCTCCATAATTTGCAATGTCTGGGTCAATTTATCAAGCTCCGCAAAAATTAGCTTAGCGTTTTAAAGCTTGACCCCGATGGCTAGCGATGGAGCTAGCCGTTCTGTCCTAGGGGGAGAGCATCACAGTAAAGACTTCCGGTCAGAAACCAGAGTTGTTTGTCATTACCAGGACAGCCTCTCATTGAACGCGCTGTCCCAATATGACTCTTTGATAAATGGCCGCGACACATCAATCCATATTGTTGCGATAAGGGATGATAGTTAACTGGTGGTCAATAATAAATAGTAATTAATAAGTAATTAATAAATAATAATTAAATACACTGAATTTAGGTCTATTAGTACATACTAGACTGTTTATAAAAATGGATAATATGGATAATATGTAGTCAATTTACTCAAACACAACCATTAATCTCACAAATACTCACAGCATATGGTAACTGTGTAGGGATCACTGATGCTCTTACTGTTCGAGTTCCCAGCCTCACATCGGTATTCTCCTGCATCTGTCGGTTTAATATGAGAAAAAGTGACAGTCCTGTTATCTGCTGATAAGATGGGTCCAGTGGGAAGACTGACACCGTTCCTGCTCCATAGTATCCTGTCCACATTGCAGGTGTTACACGTCAGGGTGAATGGGTCATCTTTCTTGGGAATGGAGGTAGATGCTGTGATCGTAGGCTTACTGACCCGCTCTGTGGATGGAGGAACATAGGGACAGTTAGTAGATCACACACAGACAGTTATTAAAAAAAATAGGTAAATCTTAATTCCATTTTACTCCTTTATTTGAATGATGATATTCTCATAGCGTTTGGACTGATCACTAAGTTTACTAGAAGATTCATCATTGAGCCACAAGCATAAGATTGTCCTTGTAGCATGCTCGCCATCAGGAAAACATTTAAAAGCTGTCTATTCCTTTCTGATGTCCAAAATCCAGGGGCGCAGATAATACATATGAAGTCTGTTCAGACACACAGGGGCCTGGTGGGATGGAAAGATCCATAATATTTCTATTTTATGTATTTTTAATAAAGTATATTACAGTGTCAACAACATTTAGCAAATTAAGAGAGCGAGATGAAGAGAGATGGAGAGTTCTCTTGAAAGGTACTGGAGGACCAATTACGAACCCAAAAGAGTTGGACTAATGAGGAGTAACATAGATGAACATGTGAGCATTGTTCCAGAGCTTACTACCTCCTCATTGGTCCTCCATCCAATTCTTCTCCACTGACTAACAGATGAATTTGGCCCCGAGTACTGCTCAAGGGGAAGGGGGAGTGTAATGCATCTGATCACTGCATACTGTGACTAAATGAAAGTATCTCTATCAGCATTGGGTGGTAGTAACAGAGAGCGCATTCCAAAGAAGACAAGTAGAATGTTAAAAAGGAGGATAGGTAGATGGTCTTATAAAATATGCATACTGCATTATGAACCACAATTACCTATAATCAATTCAATAAGCTTATTGAATTGAATATATTTAGGAGGGTGGGATCTCCTACTGCAGCTGCACGCTTATTCTTCTATTAGCAGATAGAGTTAGTGCGCAGAGGTCATATTTGTCATTTAGACAATTACCTATAATGCCTTTTTTATTCATTGTTCTACATCCAACTGAACTCAAAACAAATATATTGGTAGACCGAAGTGGTTTATCAATGGAGCCAGTTATGTCTTTAACGTTTTTTAATTCAGCTTATTTGTGTCACTGCTGCTCCGGAAAGGGTTGGAATCTCGCAATGCTTATTATGTGGATGTCTGTTGTAAAAAAAAAATATGAACATCCCTGCAGCCTACAATGATATCAGTTTCAAGCTCCCCACTATCATTCATGCTGTTCAGCTGCTAATTTAAGGAGGCGCCGGCTGTACAATGTTCTTTAGAAAGCCTAGAACACTGTACAGCCGGCGCCTCTTTAAATTAGCAGCTGAACAGCATGAATGATAGTGGGGAGCTTGAAACTGATGTCATTGTAGGCTGCCGGGATGTTCATTCCTCGGAACTGTTTGAAGTCTCCTTTTCAAGCTGTCACTATTACCATGCAGTCAAGCATGGCATCTTCGGTTTAATCATGTTGGCTCTTTCATGTCGGCGTTTGGAGCATTGTGATAAGGTACCCAACCTGGCTGTATGATCCAGTCACAAAGCCTGTTGTAATGTGGGCCAATACAAATGGTGGATAAATTTGGGTATCATCTGCATAAAGATGATATTAAAATCCAAAGGAGCTTAATAGTTTTCCAAGAGATATATATGGTATAGATATTTAATAGCAGATGACCAAAGACTGAGCCTTGTGGTACTCCAACTGATAAAGGATGTGGAGCATTGGTGGATCCAGGGAAATTAACACTAAAAGAGTGATTAGATAAGCAGGATGGGAATGAGGATAGGACAGACCATAGGGATTGTTGCGTTTGTATGAGAAGAGAGTGGTCCAGGAGAATTAGAAGAGTTAGCTGTGATCAAATCATTGACAACCTTAGTCAACGCAGTCTATGTGGAGTGTTGGGAATGAAAGGCTGACTGAAGATTATCTAATAGGTTGTGTGAGGGAAGAAAGTGTGTGCGTCGAGTGTAGGCAAATCTCTCGAGAAGCTTGGAGGGCCATGGGCGCTGAGAGATGGGACAATAATTTGAGAGACAATTTTTGGTTCAGAATTTTGTTTTTTCAGAATAGGAGTAATTACTGCATACTTGAATAATAATTGAACCTTATTGGTGCAATCAAATTATTTGGTACCCCATGTGGGGTCTACGTGCAAATCACCAACTTTCTCACGTTCTACTCAAAGTGACGCCACTCTTATTTGGTTATTTGCGTACAGGAACCCAGTCGGTCAGGTACTTGGCAGCTCTTCAAGTAGAACGTTCTCATCTGTATTTTTTAACCATTGGATTGCCATAAAAGAAAGAACATGGAAAAGATGAATAAAGAAGACCACCCTTAAGGGTTTAGCAGTATAATAAAGTGGAGAACAAAGGATTGGGGCAGTGCTTATTTGCATTGAAGAACATTTAATATAATGTAGGTGTTTTTTGTATAGTACTTTACTATCTGGAACTACAGGTTCCAATGGGCCCCGGATGCCAGGGCATGCTGGCACTTGCAATTCTACAAGAACCAGTATGCTCTGACAGACATTGGTATACTGGCATTTATAGTTCTACCAGCTCCAGCATACCAAAGCAGATTATGGCTGCCAGGGTTTGTAGGGGCCACTGTTAGGAACCCCTCCAGCCGGCACAACACAACCCGGAGTCTACTCTGCCAGTCAGGTGTTCACTGGAGCCCCTGATGGTGGGGACAGACTGGGCTGCAGACTGACAGAGGGTCGTGAAGTGTGTACCGGCTGGGGAGAACCCAGGCAAGAAGAGTCAGGTCCAATCAGAGGTCAAAGGCCGGCAGCAGGTAACAGCAATGATGAACAAGCTGAGGTCAGAGGTCACAGGCAAAGTAGCAAAACGGGTAAACAAGCCAAGGATCAGGGTCACAGGAAACACAAGCGAAGTCCAATACGAAGCCAAGGGTCATACACGGGAAGTCAAACGTAGATACAGGATACAGGAACTGGAACAAGCAGGTCAGCAGACTGGAGCACAGAAGCTATAACCGGCAATGAGGTGGCAGACCTCATTGCCTTAAATACTTGAAACAGCCAATCAGGGCCTGGCTCAGATAGAAACCAGCCCCCTACTTCATTAACCCGCAGGTTAGTAATTCCGTAGAGCGCATGCGCCCGGGTTCTCAATGCCGGGACGCAGCGCTGGAGCGTCTAGCCGTTGCCCCGGCAACAGCCGGGACATGAGAGGAAGTGACGTCCCGGTCGCCATAGCGACGGCCGGGACGCAGGTGAGTGAGTTGCGGCGGCTGGGCACCGCCGCGGTTCGTAACAGTACCCCCCCCTTGAGGAGGGGTCGAGGGACCCCGACATCCAGGTTTTCTTGGAAATTTCCTGAAGAATTCCTTCAATTGTTTGGGAGCATGGAATTGTCTCCGCGGAACCCAAGAGCGTTCTTCTAACCCGCGGTTCCTCCACTGTACCAAAAAGTGCACCTGTCCTTGCACTTTTTTGGAATCCAAGATTTTCTGAACACTGTACCTCTGTGGCTTGCCTGAAGACTGGGCTTGAGCTGGATAAAGAACTGGTTTTAACAGAGAACAATGAAATGTGTTTGGAATTCTTAACGAGCCCGGAATTTTTAACCTAAATGCAACAGAGTTCACCTGCTTGATGATGGGAAACGGCCCGATGAATTTAGGACCCAACTTCTTGCAAGGTTGCTTCAGCCTGATATTTTTTGTAGACAGCCAGACTTTCTGGCCAACCTTAAGAGAGCAGGGGGTACGGTGTCGGTCCGAATTTTTTTTTGCAACAAGTGAGGCTTGTTTTAAAGATGAATGTACTTTCTTCCAGACAACTCTGAGATCCCTGGCAGTGGAACGGATCTCCTGAATACCAACGGACTGGAGTGAATACAAAGAGTTAGATCTGGGGTGGAAACCATAATTGCAAAAGAACGGAGAGGTTTTCGTGGATGAGTGACAGGAGTTGTTACAGGCAAATTCTGCCCAGGGCAACAAGGAGGACCAGTTGTCATGGAACTCCGATATGTAGCATCGCAAGAACTTCTCCAAGGACTGGTTAACCCTTTCAGTCTGCCCATTTGACTGAGGGTGGTATGCAGATGATAAACTGACCTTGATTCCCAGGAGGGTACAGAATGATCTCCAGAACTGCGCTATGAACTGGGAACCCCGATCGGAGACGATGTCTGTAGGGAGTCCATGGAGGCGAAAAATGTGTTGAATGAACAAGATTGCCAAATCTCGAGCAGTAGGAAGCCTAGTGAGTGGAATGAAATGCGCCATCTTGCTGAACCGGTCTACCACGACCCAAATGGTATTGTGTCCCGCAGAGGGTGGCAGATCGACTATAAAGTCCATGGACAGATGTGTCCAAGGTTTACCAGGGGCGGCCAACGGAACTAACTGACCTACCGGGCGAGTCCTGGGAACTTTGTTCCTGGCACAAACTTCACAGGACCGGACGTGACTCTTGACGTCAGCAGACAGAGACGGCCACCATACAGTACGGGAAAGGATTTCCAGTGTTTTGTAGACTCCAGGATGCCCAGCAGTCCGACTGTTGTGTGCCTCAGCAAGGACTGTCTTCCTTAGATGAACTGGGACAAACAAACATCCTGTCGGAGTGTTATCAGGAGCCAACCTCTGGAACCTTTGTAAGGTACAGCTCAAATCTTGAGTTAATCCGGCATGAATCATAGACACAGGAACAATAGGCTCAGGGCAGGTGACCGGAGCATGATGTGCCAGGAAACTTCTAGACAGGGCGTCCGCTTGAATATTTTTGGAACCAGGACGATAGGTGATAATAAAGTTGAACCGAGTGAAGAACAGCGACCACCGAGCCTGTCGGGGGTTCAGACGTTTGGCTGACTGTATATACTGTAAGTTTTTATGATCCGTTATAACGGAGATCTGGTGTGCAGCGCCTTCCAACCAGTGCCGCCATTCCTCAAAGGCCCATTTAATTGCCAGCAATTCTCGGTTTCCCACGTCATAATTGGTTTCCGCTGATGAGAACTGACGGGAAAAAAAGGCACATGGATGTAAGCGGTGGGTCTGGGGGTCTTTTTGTGACAAGACGGCCCCAGCACCGACGTCAGACGCATCTACCTCAAGAACAAACGGTACCCTAGGATCCGGATGTCTGAGAACCTGAGCAGACACAAAAGCTTTCTTCAGGGTTTTGAACGCATTTATTGCCTGTTGTGACCAAACAGTTGGATCACCTCCTTTGCGGGTCAAGGTGACGATAGGAGCCACGATATCAGCAAAGCCGCCAATAAACCTCCTGTAGTAATTGGCGAATCCCAGGAATCTCTGGACCGCCTTGAGGTTATTCGGTTGTATCCAATCCAGAATTGCTTGGACCTTGGTTGGGTCCATGGAGAAACCTTCTGAAGAGATTAGATAACCGAGGAAGGATACCTTCTGAACCTCGAACTCGCATTTCTCGAGTTTAGCGTAGAGGTGATGTTCCCGTAATTTCTGTAGGATTTGTCTGACATGACCCTGGTGCACAGACAACGATTTTGAATATATGAGGATGTCATCTAAGTAAACAACAACAAAGTGTCCCAGGAACTCACGTAACACCTCATTAATCAAGTCCTGAAATACGGCAGGAGCATTACTAAGGCCAAACGGCATGACCAGGTATTCGTAATGACCCGAGAGCGTGTTGAAAGCCGTCTTCCACTCATCACCTGCTCTAATACGTATGAGATTATAGGCCCCACGAAGATCAATTTTTGTGAAGATAGTGGCTCCTCTTAATTGATCAAAAAGAACGGAGATGAGGGGAAGGGGGTAGGTGTTCTTAACCGTAATAAGGTTCAGCCCTCGATAATCGATACAGGGTCTGAGTCCACCGTCCTTCTTGGGTACAAAGAAACACCCCGCTCCTACTGGGGACTTGGATGGCCTGATGAAGCCCTTCTCCAAGTTTTCGTCAATATACTCCTGCATGGATTTGGTCTCTGGACCAGAGAGTGGATACAAGCGTCCCTTGGGTAATTTAGAGCCCGGAATGAGCTCAATGGCACAGTCGAAATTGCGGTGCGGTGGTAGTGTGTCAGCAGCCTTTTTGGAGAAAACATCCCAATAGTCATGATACTGAGAAGGGAGCTGCTCCGGAATAGACTGAATAATACGTAGAGGTAGTGTCAAGCAAGACTGTGTACAATGGGGGCTCCACTGGACAATTTCTCCTTTTGCCCAATCCATGACGGGGTTATGGCAGAATAGCCAAGGGTGGCCCAGAATTAAAGGAACCGAAGGACATTCGATAAGACGTAAGACTATGGATTCCGAATGGAGAGCGCCAATGTTCAACTGTAATGGTGGGGTCTCCCAAGTAATCTTGCCGCCTGGCAACGGACTACCATCTAAGCCATATACCGTAATGGCAGATTGGAGTTTAATCCGCGGAATACCAGCAGAGCGGGCAAACTCGATGTCAAGGAAGTTGCCAGCAGCTCCACTGTCAATGAAGGCTGATAGTTTCGTAGAACGAGCACTGAACGTGAGCTGTGCAGGGACCAATAGTGCATTTTTCTGGGAGACAATTTGTAGACCTAAGTGAACTCTCCCCTCGTTCCTTAGGCATGCTCGTTTCCCGACTTGTTTGGGCAAGAACGGGAGAAGTGGCCTCTTGCGCCACAATATAAACATAAGCCTTGGGACCGTCTCCTGTCTCTCTCCTCAGAGGAAAGACGGTATGCTCCCAATTGCATTGGTTCCTCACCATCCTGGGAGATAGGAACGAAGGCGGATGGAGGTGATGACGTTTCCTTTTCAGTTTTCCGCTCCTTATATCTCCTGTCAATTTTAATGGAGAGGTGCATCAGATCCTCCAGAGAGCTAGGAGACAGGTATTGCACCAGCGAATCTTTAATCTGTTCAGATAGGCCGACACGGAACTGACTACGTAAGGCAGGGTCGTTCCATCCACTGTCAGGTGACCATCTACGGAATTCAGCGCAGTATTCTTCTGCCGACCGTCGGCCCTGTTTCAAGGACCGTAGATGAGCTTCCGCGGAGGCCACTCGATCCGGGTCATCATACAGTAGACCCAGTGCCTCGAAGAAGGAGTCTACGGACTGCATGGCCGGACTGGTCTGCGGCAAAGAAAACGCCCAGGACTGGGGGTCACCCTGTAGAAGGGAAATAATAATCCCAACTCTTTGCTGCTCCGAACCGGAGGAGCGGGGTCTCCACCGAAAATAGAGCTTGCAGCTTTCCCTGAAGTTCCGAAACAGGGTTCTATTTCCAGAGAACCGATCTGGTAAGTTCATTTTGGGTTCACAGATGGGACCTGGAGTCGGTTGTGAAGCTTTTGTGGCTTCTTCTTGAACAGACATACGCTCAGCCAATCCCTGCATCATCTGATACAAGGACTCAACGTGGCCTGCTAGGGTTTGTGCCGGAGACGGTGTGGATTCACTGGTATCCATTCTAACCTTGTCTCCGTGAGTGGGCCGGTTATAATGTTAGGAACCCCTCCAGCCGGCACAACACAACCCGGAGTCTACTCTGCCAGTCAGGTGTTCACTGGAGCCCCTGATGGTGGGGACAGACTGGGCTGCAGACTGACAGAGGGTCGTGAAGTGTGTACCGGCTGGGGAGAACCCAGGCAAGAAGAGTCAGGTCCAATCAGAGGTCAAAGGCCGGCAGCAGGTAACAGCAATGATGAACAAGCTGAGGTCAGAGGTCACAGGCAAAGTAGCAAAACGGGTAAACAAGCCAAGGATCAGGGTCACAGGAAACACAAGCGAAGTCCAATACGAAGCCAAGGGTCATACACGGGAAGTCAAACGTAGATACAGGATACAGGAACTGGAACAAGCAGGTCAGCAGACTGGAGCACAGAAGCTATAACCGGCAATGAGGTGGCAGACCTCATTGCCTTAAATACTTGAAACAGCCAATCAGGGCCTGGCTCAGATAGAAACCAGCCCCCTACTTCATTAACCCGCAGGTTAGTAATTCCGTAGAGCGCATGCGCCCGGGTTCTCAATGCCGGGACGCAGCGCTGGAGCGTCTAGCCGTTGCCCCGGCAACAGCCGGGACATGAGAGGAAGTGACGTCCCGGTCGCCATAGCGACGGCCGGGACGCAGGTGAGTGAGTTGCGGCGGCTGGGCACCGCCGCGGTTCGTAACAGCCACTAGTGCTACACAAAAAGACTATTTGTTTACTTCAAGTTGATGATGATGACCGGTGTATCCATTATGTGGCCACATCCTATAAGCTTTAGATACATGCAATAAAACTTAACCACATAAGCGCAATTCTTGCAAACCACATTTACATGTTCTGGCGTCAAATTGCGCTCAACTCTACATTTTCCAGCTTGGTAACAAGGGTGCATCAGACACAGACACAGCAGTGTCTTTACCCAGATAATGAGTTGAATCTCAAAGATGACACTACTATTAAATTCAGCCACACAAAGTAGAAGAAACAAAAGTAAGTATTCATCATGTTTACTTGGGACAGCGATAACATGTTACTCACCACAGAGAGCCAGGTTCACAGAGGCTTGTTCTGCTGCTCGCTCCGTTTCTACCATCACTATGTAATTACCGCTATCTGTGATATGAAGATCTGAGATCCCTAACGAGCCATTAGAGTATACGTTGACCCGAGAGAAGTACAGAGGTCCGCTCATTTGTGAGGGTGCATCCCCAGGAATATATGCAATGATTAGATACTCAGGATTTGTGTTTGGTCCTTTAAACCAATTGAAAGACAGAGCTCTCCTATTAGCCCCATTGACGCTCATAGTGACAGATTCCTGGATCGGTGGAAATTCAGGGATCAGTCGAATATCGATCCTTCCACTAGTCAGATCCAGCCACAGGCTAAGGAAAACTGAAAGAGAAAAATCCACATATCAATCTCAATATAACAAATAGTATCACAGATAAAGAAAAGACTGTTTGGTTACAGACAGGAATTCTGCTGTGCAACGGAGAAAAAATACCTCCCGTGTCAGCACAGCTTTGTTCAGTTCCTTTCAGTTCTGAAGAACTCATGAACTGTAACTTTTAAGCAACCCCCTACAGGAACTTTCCTGGGAATCTTATAGTTTCTACATTATACACCCTGATAAACCATCACTTATATTCTTTATGTTGCGACACCGGAAGGATTTTGAAACTAGGTGGATCTTGTGGAAGTCGTTGGGAAGGACAAGCTGGCGGATTCTGTGGCTCATTCACTTAGCACTCAGCAGCATTAGACCCAGGAGCAAGCTCAGGAATTTAACAGGGGAATACCCAGTTTGCCTTACACCAAAATATATACATCCATGTATGTATATACAGACATTTTGCACTCTACCTATTGTATATGTAGCCAATGTTATTTTTATGTCCTGCTCTGGAAAGTCTCTAAATCACTCAACCTTAAATAAGAGTGCAATGCTTGTGTAGTACTAGAAATGGATGTGCAACAGTCTTGCTTCTAATTGTATTCACTGCTGCGCCATAGGGTGGACTGCAAGCACCTATAGTCCACCAAAACTTTTTTGTCTATACAGCAATTTAGACAATTGCTTTGAGAATTCTTTGGGACAATAGATTGAGTGGGTTTCTAACAGGTGCAAGGCAGGCTGAGCTGGGGGGCATGGGGATATCTACCCCCCCGGGCCGGTCCCATGGTGGTCTACCTTGGGCTGGGTCACTGGGCCACCTGCATTTTTTTTCCTTTAAAATGTTCCTAATAGGCTTTTGAGCCGAGTCTTAAGGTGGTTCAAATTCTTTATTTTATTTTGTGATAACATGATTATTTCTTCACATCTGCTCCAATTTTCCATGGTTATGTTCAATGATTACGGCATAGGGTACCCGTGGATTATTGGCAGATATGGGCATTCCATGTTATTTGCAGACTGGCTGTAATAAAGCTTCTGATTCTGTGACCACATGCAAAAATTCAATTTTTACCACCTTTAGGATTCTAATGATCCTAAAGGTGCAAACTGTGAAGCTAGTTTAGCACTGCGCCTAGTTGGTTTTGTATTTACTCAATTTGTTAACCATCCGGCTTAATAATCAGGGCATGTCAAAAGTGGAGGCTCCGAGAATGTTCACTCCATGGGATAAGTATCGGGCATGACCGTTCTCTGGGACAATTAGACCACATGTGTTGTGGATTTAGAGAGAGGTCGCTTGGTACAGTGCATGAAACACAATAAAACAGTCCCTAGAGGATCATTTGCAACTGCTCTGTGTAATGTAAGGGACACCATAGAGGAAACATGATGCTGGAGACGGACTATGGGCCTGAAGAACTAGACCATCGACCTTACAGTTCAGATTTGGCTCCCATTGATTTTTTGTTACTTCTAAGGAATCCTAAAGAAAAACTTCTTTGGTCATCGGTTTTTCAAAAACTAAATTAGATGTTTCTCGATATTTTAAAAAGCAAAAAACAATATTTGTTTGGTGTAATTCCTCTTTCTCCGTAGAACGGAAGATGTATGTGGAGCTAAAATGAGAAGCAGAGTGAGAAATACCCCTTATAGCTTCTACTTCTTCATACGCCAGAAGAATACTTATCTACTGTCTCCCACAAGATGATGTTGCTTTATAAATAGTCTATAGTAATAATTATACTCAGTTTTGTTCCAACATTTGCATTAGGGTTTCTTTTGTCTTGTTGGGCATAGACACACTCATATACAGGGGCAAACGCAGGATTTGTATAGGGGGGTTTCCACACCACGCCACCAGTGGGCGTGACCAGTATGCATGGGGGGCATGGCCATAATATTAGACAGCACTTGGCTGCTCTCCAATTCTTCCTATCCCCATAATATACATGGGCAATGCTGCGTGCACTACTGTTAGGTGCACACAGCTCTCCCTTTTCAACCAGAGCCATGTGAAGTGGGGGTAGGGTCCAGCCACCTCAATTATACAGTGCCCCAGGCTTGGTAGGGATTTCCAGGCACTGGAAACCCCCCCCCCTCCCTCGGTTTGCCTATGATATATGTAACCATTGTACAGGAGCAACAGTAGGACAATAACTTTTCTTTTTTAAATAATCTTTATTGACAAGGCAGCACATGCCCATTTCAGAAATACACAATGCTATCAATTACACCCTAGTATGTGCATTCACCATAGTAGCCGTTTATGTTCCTGACAAGAAGAGGCCTTGACGATCATTAAACTATTTTGCATCTTCAGTTTTTCTCCCAGTCACCATACCCAACAGTAACCCACCCCCAAAATATAACAATAATTTATTAACTAAAACTACTGTCATCTCCATCTAATACTATTAAGGTGTGCCACATAAAGCTTGCAGACAACTATGATACAGAGTTACAACTAAGGCGAGCTCAGGGAGGACAGAAACCTCCCGTGGAGCAGAAGGGACATTTGAAGAAACTGTAAAAGCCTGGCCCTTGACCACTCCCTAACACTCAAGGTTTAAGCATACTTGTTGCTGTCACTGGCCAAATCTCCTCCAGTAACTGGGTTGCTACCCAATTAGTGTTCCTAAGCAGAAATATTAGTTATTCTTTGAGAGTGACGGAAAGTTAACGAATGAATAGGACCCATTTTACAAATAACGCTTAAGCTCTTGAAGGCGTCTTAAAGTGCCTTGGTTGTCTCCAACATCAAGCCAAGAGACGGGGCAGCTGAGAGAAGCCATGTAGCTAAGATTGCTGTCTTGGCTGTTACCAAGGTAAGCCCTACAATCAGGGATGATTGTTTGACCAAGATTCTCCAGACGTGGCGTAGGAATAGAGTCTAGAGAGATCCAGGCAACGAACATTATAGATAAGTAATACAGCACCTTGTTCCAGAACTTCCTGTGACATTGTCCTTGGACTTGTAGAAAGATTAGGTCTGATCTTTAGGCAGAACATTTAATTCTAAGTGCATGGAAATCCGTGGTCAAGTATTGTGAATGGCATCTCCTGTAGAGAAGCAATCAGAATAAGTTTCCATACTGCAGCCAGTCTCTCTAACAAGATCTGAATGAATATCAGCTATCACACATCCATTATTTATTACCATGTAGACTGGCCCTCAGCTTTTATATGTTGATAGGTGAATGTCACAATCTGCCTCCGCTTGCACTGCAACATTGTATAAGCAGCTCCTGGCTCCATGATTAAATTGGACTTTAGATTATTGTAATTATCCCGCAGTACCTCTAATCCACCAGAGGTGCTGTTATTGTGCCTTGCCTTGTTTCTTTTCACTACCGGGGGTTAACCTGCTGCACTAGCTAATCATCTGCACCTGTTGTCTCCTTATTTATACCTGCCTCTCCCAGTTACCTTTGCTGGTCATTGTTGTTTATGTTGCTGCGCCTGACATTGTTGTGCTCTCTTGTTTCTCCTGTTCCCTGGGACTCCTACAAGCTGCTTGCTGACATCTCTGTACCTGATTTCTCTCCACTCAGCCTGTTCACCTGACCAGTCGTGTTCCTTTTTATTTGCTTTTAGCCTCTCTCAGCATTGCTTGTTCAGTATCTGCAATATATTTAATTTGCAACTTTCTGTATTATCTGGATCATATCTGTTCAAAAAATATTATGTGCTTTCACCATATTCCGGCTTCCAGCATTGAAGTGTGACAGTGAAGTATCTAGTGCAGATTGGATATTCCTCCTCCAGATACATCATGGTGTGGCACTGGGACAAGGCACACATCTGAGAATTACTGTGCAGCAAGTGTTATACTGACTCATGCAGAGAATGTAATTTACGCCGAAAACGGTCAGTTAAAATGATGTAATTTACTTAGTATGCAGAGCAGCACGTATCTTAAGATAACACAACTTTACATTGTGCGCACATTGCGTATATTTCAGTAAGACACTCTCAAATCATATCATACATTAAAAGGGTATGATACCCTTTAATTGTATCTTACACTATGGGCTGTAATCCCGAAAAATAAATAGATATATTTTTTATATAATGAGCAAGTCCCGACCCAAAAAAGCCAAACCAAGCTATGGGTTTTCCTACCATAGTGCAACCAGCCCTGGCTAGTATTCTAGGGCTGCTATTGGCCTTTTCAAGGGAACCTCACACTTTTCATCCTCTCAATTTTGCTACTACTGTGCTAGAGCATCCCTGTAGACTGTACAGACTAGGTTCAGGGAGAGTTGGAATGGAAGCCAAGTGGGATTGTCTATACAAAGATGATGATTTAAATCCCAGCTGACTCGTCACATAAATAAAACCAATTGAGTCTAACCTGTGAAATGGGGCCCATCGAAAAATGATCCCTTCTGTCCTGCCGTAAAACAGCCCATGTATTGTCAGACGGTACTTAAAAATGAGATAGCACTGAGGGTGTTTCCTTAACAATACCCTTATGCAGTCTGGCTAACCTTAACCTGGCATACCTCTCCATTGCCTGACTGGATTCCAGGGTAGTTGGGAGATGTATGCCACTTTTATGCTGCCCTTATCAGTGTGACGTGCAAGAGGCATTGAAGGGGTGTTTTTAGGGGACAGTAAGGGGGCTTGCGTGGGTCCTGGGAGGATGTGGCAACATCATCATCATCATAAACATTTATTTATATAGCGCAAGCAAATTCCGTATCAACATGCTGTGGCAAAGCCTAACATGATATGCCTACTCCCCTGTGTAGTATGACCATCTCACCCACACACTTTTTGTGTGCTGTACTGATTAAGGGCAACCAAAACTTGTCAGGTGTTCTTAAAGGATAATATCATCTTTAAGGAATTTCTATTATTACATTACTTATGTGTTAAATATATTTAGTTGTCGTCCCCAGCTGACCTAAAACTCTAACCATTCAAGTTACAGCTACCTCTTGTCTAAAACATTTCTGGAGAAACTTTCACCTCCTCCATACAACATATTAATACACAGCCACACGAACACACAACTCTAATTCAGCTAAACCATTTGAGCTATAAGTTTTTCAACAAACAAGAACACAAGGTAGCAATACAAGTAAACATAACAGAACACAAAATATAAACATATAAAACAGAAAAAAGCAAATACTGAGCAGGTGGAAGATAACTACACAACTTGGAATCTCTTTTAAAAACCCTGGTCCAATGTCAGAAAATACTCCTGTCTATCCTGCCCAGGACATGAGACCCTGGACAGAGTGGACATTTTTATTACTTACAGATTAAAAAAAAGTAGAGTAAAATGTCATGTCTCATATGAACTGTTATAACATTTTATAAAGTGTCATTAGTATTTTGTAAAAAGATAGTACCTGCTAATTTGTAGCACGGCATGTCAATGTTCCTGGTTGGTGTCTGTGTCCAGTAGGTCATACTGTAGCAATGTGTCATGTACTGTAATGGTAGGGTGACTTAGTTTACAAATGCTGTAATATTTAACTAACCTCCCCGTATCTGATATACAAACAATCACTTTTGTCTAGTCTCATGGGGCTGTTTATTAATGTACAAAATACAAGTATTTTAACGTGATCATGGTCTGCAGTGAATCACAAAGTTGTCAACTAGCCAGGTTCTATTTATGTTCCCCTCCAAATCAAGTCCAATTTCCTTATATGATCATGTAAATGTGTATCTAGTGAATATATATTCAATTATACACCGATCAGCCGCAACATTAAAACCACTTACAAGTGAAGTGAATAACATTGATTATCACTTTACAATGGCACCTGTCAAGGGGACCAGTCAGTTCTTGAAGTTGATGTGTTGGAAGCAGGAAATATGGTTGAAAGGATCTGAGAGACTTTGACAAGGGCCAAATTGTGATGGCTAGATGACTGGGTCAGAGCATCTCCGAAACGGCAGGTCTTGTGGAGTGTTCCTGGTATGCAGTGGTTAGTACCTACCAAAAGTGGTCCAAAGAAGGACAACCGGTGAACCAGCAACAGGGTCACAGGTGCCCAAGACTCATTGATGCACGTGTGGGGCGAAGGTTAGCCCGTCTGGTCCAATCTCACAGATGAGCTAATGTGACCTAGTACCAGTGCAAGAATAAAATACAGTTAAAACATACAATATACATGCATTATGCATACACAAATAAATGGGTCAACCAAAAGGGGATAACCAAAGAGCCATGACCATGTATCCATAATCCTGGTGTTCTGGGGGTACATGAGACGTGAAAAGGACACCTGACCAAAGTCCACACTTTGTGCGAAACGCGGTGCAACCATGGTGGAGCGAAGTCAACCTCTTGTTTCTTTATAATAAACAATTCAAAAAGGGAAAGCATGCCGCTCTCCCCAAATCCTCAATCAGCTCCATGGCTAGACAACCTAAGCTAGCTGGAACTATAACAGTTAGAGCATGAGTGTAAGGTTCCCCTACCAGGTTGAAAATTAGCTCTTGGCTGGTCAGCACAGGTCAGCAGCCTCTATTTGGGAGGTTGCAAGAAACAGCATGCTCAATCCATTCCAGGGACCCCTGGAGTGTCAACCCCACCCATTGATTCCAGTACATTACACACAGTTGTAAAGTAAACTTTAATTGGATAAAAGAGTTTGTATGTTCTCCCTCCCGGGTGCTCTGGTTTCCTCCCACACTCCAAAAACATTCCAGTAGGTTAATTGGATCATATTAAATTGACCCTAGTCTCGGTCTCTGTGTGTGTGTGTGTGTGTGTGTGTGTGTGTGTGTGTGTATATGATAGGGAATTTAGACTGTAAGTTCCAATGAGGCAAGGACTGATGTGAGTGAGATCTCTCTACAGCTGCGGAATTAGTATATAAATAGCTGATAATGATGATTGTCAGTGAAAGGGAGTCCTGAAAAGTCAACCAGCAAGTAACACCCCTGAAAGTACATCCTCTCCAAACTTTAATTTCATTACAATAATCTTTGCAAAATTAAATCTCATTTTTCTGATACACCTACACCACCTACCTCGTACACAAGTAGGGCCATCTTGTTCCACAAATGCATGTGCCCTAAGCAGAATTCTAGGTACACTTGCACAAATTGAAGCACACAGTGAGCAATCCTGTATTTGTATCGCTGAGTGGCTATTTTGTGCATTTTTAATGACTCCAGAATTGGTATTGAACCCTGTCTGCATTGTTGTGATCCTGAATATGTATCAACACCCTTGCTGCATGGCTTCAACATAGATAATGCACCCAGCACTCAATGTCCCCTTATATTTAAAGAGACATGCAATGATCAATGTAAGGTTGTGAAAACAGAAATCCTGTGAGACTGCAAGGATTTGTGTGAGTGATAGGCTATGAATTCAGTTTGTCTTACTGTAAGTACCTGTGTTATATTGAAAATGTAGGGCACCGGTGCTCAAACCCAGGCCTCAAGCGGTTACCAACAGGTTATGTGTTCAGGATTTCTGTCTGTAGAAACAGGTGGGATAATAACTGCATCATACACAAAATAAAAATACAGATATGTAAAGGACAAGAGAAACAATAGAATCAGTAAAAATCAATACAAGAGACTATAGAGAAAGCAACTACATAAGGAGACACAACAAGAACAAAGGAAACCTTACAAAGAGGATGAGGAGATAGGATGTAAAGAGGATGAAAATTATATATACAATATATTTAGTAATAGTACAGTCATTTTATATGCATGTAAGAACATCTTAACTGTACCTAGTATATCATTAACATAATACAATTTTTTTTTGTTTTTTTTAAAAAGTAATCCTTATTGTTCTCTGTTTTGTGTTAGTGCAAAGAGTTTAATTGTACAGTAATTTCTGCAGTACATATCCTGACCACGTGGTGGCAACCTAAACATATACATTAATGAACCAGGAAAATAGTCCGATATGCAGTGATCCTGTAACTACTTGCTGCTGCCATAAAGACATATTATAACAAATATTATTCAAAAATAATATCAATAGCCCTATGTTGAAATATGCATAGTTTACTGTAAAATGTATTTGTTCTTCTTTTTAGTTATTGAGACTTTTTATAGGTTTGTGTGTGTGTTTTGGTTTTGTACTTGCCCGTAACTTTTTTATTTTATAATTTTTTTTGTCTGCTGTAGGAAAAAAAATATTTATTGCGACAGAAAGTATTAATGTGCAATAACTCGGGATTGAATGTCAGTGATCTTCCAAGCCTATGTTAAAGCATATTAACACATGCCCTAGTGTAAGAAAATCATAATAAGTATGTCACAGTCACCAGTTGAATTGCAAAAAAACAAAAAATCCCTTGATGTATCTTTTGCTGCATAGTGCACAGTGAAGTAAAAGAGATGTCTCTGTGTTCTTGAAGCCGAAACATTCCAACACTGTGTATTATTAATTCTATGACACATGGGTTCAAAGTTTGCGGAGTACACATGTAACTAGTGACCATTTGGAGTTTTGGAAATGAAGGAATGTTATGTCTCACCATAAGTGCTTCGAGTAAGGGGGGAAACAAGAGTGTGATAGCATGGGTAAGCTAGTAAGAGGCAAAGAAGGGGAGGCCATAGCAACTAATCAAATTCTAGTTATCATTTATTTTGTACATTCTACAAAATTAAAGCAAGAATCTGATTGGTTGCTATAGGCAACATCTCTACTTTTCAAACCTGACGGAAACACGACGCTTGCTACATTTGCCCCAGGTGTTGTTAAATTGATTAGGACATTCATATATTACACTAGTGATGTGTCCTAATTTGTATATGTGCCATCCTGTATTAATTAGTACAGTCATTATAGGGCAGGGGTGGGCAAACCAGTCCTCAAGGGCCATCAACAGTTCATGTTTTTAGGATTTCTTTAATCATGCACAGCTGAGTTAATCTATTTGGCTGGGTCAGTAATTATCCCAGCTGTTTCTACAGACAGAAATCCTAAAAACATGAACTGTTGTTGGCCCTTGAGGACTGGTTTGCCCACCCCTGTTATAGGGGAATCAGTCTTCTTCTATTTGGCCACTATTAAGCATCTAACTGGATTGAGATTATGCCCTCAATAAGCTTGAGGTGTGTTTAGAGATCACAGGAGGAGCGAGTATGAGAGATTGGAGGCTAGTTGAACCTTGTTATTGATTTGATAAGACATTGAACATCCTGCCAGTAGAAGACCAGCTTGGGACAACTCCATCATGCAAGAATGAAGATACCTTTCCCTCCACAGTCCCTAAAACAGAGATTTGTTGAATTTGGATAGCCGGAAAGGAACTAGATACCATAGAAATCATTTGCATGAATTTTCCATATCCATGTACAGATCAAACCTTTATCTAAGCACATTACCTTATCCAAGACCAATCTTCTGGCTGGAGGGTCTCCCCCATGTCCTCCTCCCACCTTAGCGTGTGTGTCTCCTTTAAATGTTGCCCTTGTTTGAGGAGTAGATGATAAAAGTTGGGGATCAATCCTTTGGTGGTTGATATGCCTAGGGGGAAGTTCTTTAGTGGGGAGGGCTTAAAATGGGATTTTAGTATGTATTCTATCATTAAATAGGTGTCAATATTGTATATACTGATAGAAGCAGCTTGTGGGAAGTTTGAAGTGGTCACAAATGTACATAAACTCTGGGATAAAGCGTACAGGTGCAATGTCTGAAACAAATCTAACATCACATTTTCTCCATTAGCTGAATGCTTTTTGACCCTAGGCCAATGGGAATGCCATAGTTGGGTCATTGTATCAGAATGATCTATAAGCTTGTATAAAACTGAATGAGAAGCAGTGTGGGGGGAGGCTACATTGCTGGAAGTCTTTCTGTAGGGTCTAGCCAGAATAGGAAATATGACGATAACAAACCTGCCAAGTCAAGTCCACCTCTATATCTAACCATGTTCTTGTTTGAACATTGGTGTGGCTTAGAATTGCTTGTACCAGATGGCTTACTAAGTAATAATTTTAGACGTTAGGTGGTCCAAGACCACCTTCTCTAGGGAGCCCATCTAGAACTGTTTGGCTTGCTCTGGGTCTCCTACCCGACCAAATGAATCCAGAGAAGCATTGCTGGAGGTTTCTTAGGAAACTGGATGGAATCCTAACCAGAAGGGTTTAGTAGACATATAATATCTTCAGAATATTCATCTTTATTGCAGCAACTCATCCGTCCCTGCCAAGTGTTGCATAGATTATGCAGTTTTCAGGACTGATATTAATTTGCATAATTCTTTAGGGATGCCCATTGGTGGTTTTGAAACATTAAGTCATGCTTTAGATCCAGAAAGGTATGAAATATAGTGTTTATCCCAGTCCCAAAGGTTCCTTTTATTATAATATTAGTCGTTATCATAATGTTTCATCTGATAGGTGCCCAGGTATATGAACTTTTGGAGCCACCATCTGAAGTTATAATTGTCTTTGAGATTTGTTGAGCCTCAGTGGTCAAGTTCTTCATTTGTTTCTGGATTGATTTTGAAATTTGAGAGTTGTGCATGCTCACAAACCTCTATTTATAGAGTGTGTAAGAAAGTGTGTAGAGCAGTGAGAAGCCCATCATCTGCTTAAAGTCCCAATTTATGCTCTAATGCCAGCTATATCTCTGTTGTAACATATTCCAGCACATTGTGGCTCCACTTTGTAAGCGTAAGGGTAACAAGGAATATCCCTTCAGTGCCTGGTGCGGTAGTATTTTTGAGTGACTTAATTGTGTGTGTCAGCTCTTCAGCATTAATCTCCTTAATTAACGAGGATGCTTGTGAACTGGATAGAAGCAGAAGTCGGCACTACTTTAAAAAAAATCATTATCCTTATCATTTAAATGTTCTGATGGAGGAGTCTATATGGTAAGTTATATAGTTTACAGCAATATTCGTGAAAACTGAGTTCAGTTTTAAATAGGTTTTCCTCTTTGGAAGGCACTGAAGGCTTTTATGTAAGTACTCCAGAAGTGAAGATCTTATTACCGTAAAAGAAATCAGTCATTATAAAGCACCAATAAGGACAGAAGGTTCCCTTTACATATTATCAACGCGTTTCACCCTTGGTTTATATCGATTTCATCAGGGGAATAGAGATAATGCTTACAATCACTACTTCCCCCCTTGCCCCCTCTTGCAATGCTTAGGCTGGGTACACACTACAGAAAATTTCTCCCAATATGACATTTTTAACAATTTTACCAACAGCAGAAAACAAAAAGTCCCGATCGGCATGCCGATCCAGTTTTTTTCCCTCCAGGATTGTTGTGCCCTAATTGATCCAATTGGAATTTGCTACCAATGCTGTAATCAATCTCTACAGTTTTTTGCATGTGAAGACCTACTCACCTTTGCTACTACTAAGGTCAATGACAGCAAGGAAATATACTGCTGTGATTCCTGGGTAATGTTCTCCGACGGTTGTGTACAGAGCATCCGGATGCAGTCATAAGCTGGGAGCTGCAGCATTGGAACCACAGAGACAATTAAGTGAGTTATATAATTTACTTACTATGCAAGTCCTTTGCCAGTGACATTTCATCAGGATCTGGGCGTGGAATATCATTAATATACCACAAGCATTACTTTGATTGCTATATATCTTCCAACTGATGGGCCGATTTGCTGGATATCTTGAAGGGATTTTATTGCTATTTTTATTGTGATTATATCTTTATATGAACTACCATATATTTACTAGAGATGCTCGGGCTCAGTTTTCTGAAAACCGAGCACATCCTCAGATCTGAATCGAGGCAAAACGTCATTGTTGCATTGTCGGATCTCGCGGGTTTTGGATTCCATTAGTACCTCCCTCCCCAGGAGATCCAGCTCCATTGCTTGCACAGAAACAGGGGTAGCAGTGTTCTAGTCCATCTCCATTCTCCAGTGACATTGCTCAGTGCCATTGCTCATACAGAAACAGGAGGTGTAGCAGTGTTCTTGTCACTTGACAAAAATTGACTGGAAATGACTGGAAATTAATGTTATTAAGGTTAAGGTTAATAATAATGTAGGAACAAAAAAAGAGCCAAATTATGTGATTTTAGTGGAAAGAAATAGGGATTTTAGAAAAAGATAGGGATCCAAAACCAAAACACGAGAGGGCGGTTTTGCCAAAACCAAAACACAAAGTTAATCCAGATCCAAAACCAAAACACGGGGGTCAGTGAACATCGCTAATATTTAATAGTTACACGGACATACTCATCAATTTAGTAAGTTTATAGACATTATTATTTCATTTATAGAGTTTTTAGTCCCAGTGTTCTTTAAATGTTTAGTTTCAATTACCAATTTATGAGGCCTATGTATTATATTTATTGAGACATTAAAATATATATTTTTTTATATACTCAGTAGAGCTGTCATATGATATTACTTTAAACTGCTCTACCCATTCTTTGTATGTGAATGTTATTGTAGAGCCAGCACGCTAGAAGACTGTTTACTGTTGCTTAGAAACAATTGATATGTATCGTGGTTAAAGACGCTTGTTCATTCATTATTCTGCGTGGCTTTATAACCCCTCTCCTTGATAGTTTTTCGCTCCCTAACATTTGTAAATATTGGCATACTGTTCTCACTAATCAATCCTACTGTGCGCTTCTACCACTCCAATATATTATAAAGTAACAGTCCCAACAATATTAATATACGGTTGAATCCTCAGCTTCTCTCGAAGAGGGTCCTCAGCCACCAAAAACAAACATAACTAGACAAAGAAGAGCCAGACAGTGCATATAGGGCCTGATTCCTCAAGGCACGTATTGTGAACGCAACCAGAGTTCAGTATTACACACACGTATTTAGTCATTGCGTACGTCCGAATTAAGAAATTGCGGATCTGAAGATGCACGTGCTTTTGAAATAGGGGCAGGTCTGCTGTGCTCTTCTACACCAGATGCAGCAGGATGCATCCAATAGTTATGTGGATTATAAATTGGCAAAAGAACGCACAGGAAAATAAAAAAATCTTGCGTTATTGTTACTTCATGATAATAATAAAGACATCAATGTTAAAACTGTAAAAAAAAGTGTTTTGTTTTTTTTTCCCCCCAAAAAATACATTTATTAGACTGTCGCTAATGTTTACTGAGCAGAAAATACATTTTTACAGTTGCTAGTGATTACAAACACATGTTATAGCATGCACACGAGACTGTCATCACTACCGATCGGGAATTAGTCTAGCCGTGTAGCTGGAGCAAGAGATAAGGCAGTAAAACAACTAACTTTGAGGTGCATGGAGCTTGATTCGGAGGTGGCTGCGTGCAGGGGAGGGCTGGCAAGCCCGAGGGGGGGGGGGGGGGCAGGGGCAAGACTGAACTCAGCAGCCTAATTAGGAACATATTAAAGGAAAAAAATGCAGGTGGACCAGTGACCCAGCCAGAGGAGGTAAGCTATGGGCCCGACCTGGGGGGCAGATTACCTCCTGCCCCTCAGCCCAGCCTGCCCCCGAGTACGTTCTGTCGCATTTGGCATGCCCCTGTTGTACATTGACTGTGGCAAACACCCCTTCCCCGGCCAAGAGGGACACACTGCCAGAGCAACATGAGAGACGCACTACCAGAGCAACATGAGGGACACACAGCCACAGCAACAGGAGGGACACACTATCAAACAAAAGGGGTTACATACAAGCAATCATTTCATGAATTATTAGAGTCTGAATCACAAACTTAGGTTATTGTCCTACTGTTTAGGGAATGTACCAGTTTACCACCCTAAGCAAATTTGAACCCTGTTTTACATAATCACAGCTGGAGTTCACAGAAATACCAGGAAATGTAGTAATAAAATTAGCTTGAAGTTTGGCTCAGTTCTGAGTTATGCAGAAACTGACTGTTGAAGTCATCTTGAAAAACAAACTACTGCTGCCTGGTAAATTATTTGCTTAATAGTATGGTTGGTTAGGTTCATTGTTAGCTACAGAACGGGGATTAATTCTGTACAGCATTCAATATGAATCTATAAACACTGAATCCATGGGCCCCTGTAAATTTAAAGATTAAAAGAATTTGCTCTTAAGCAAAATAATAATTCCTAAAAATATTGAATTGCACTCTCAATTTAACTCCTTTAACACGGCAGTAATTTCTACCCTGATGACTAGACCTATTTTCCCACTTTCACTCTGCAAAGAAAAATAGGTCTTCTTTTCAGAGCTAATAGATTTGGTGTGAGGTCAAATACTACCTAATACCTATGTTAAAATTACATCAATTGTGGTAAGGGATTGATATTACTGTTTTGCTTGGTAACTGGCAATGCTTTCCATACATCTCAAAAAAGAAATATGCCATACTTGCCAACGCTCCCGGAATGTCCTGGAGGCTCCAGAATTCCGGGTAGGTCTCCTGGACTCCCGGGACAGCTGGCAATTCCCCCGCATCTGCCCACTTCCTAGCGAAGTAGGCAGATTTCTAGCCTCCACGATGCGATTCTCTGGGAATCGCATCATTTCAGCCCGCCCAAAAATGTGATGTAATGGCGCAAACGTTTCAGAGGGCGGAGCCAAAATGATGCCATTCATGGAGTCCCGCCCCCTCGTGCCCCCCTCCACACCGAGACTCCCGGAGGCCAATCTTCACAGGTTGGCAACTATGAAATATGCAGTATAGAAGGGGCAAACTCGCGTTTCCACCACTGCAGTAAATTTTTTTATTAAGCAATCACAATAAGGGATCAGAAAAAAAAGCTGGGCCTGCTGACTTCAGAGTCCAAGCTGAGATCAGACTAGCCATCAGAAAACATAGGCAGAAAAACAGTACACCAGATGCAAAAATAAGGCTAAACATGGAACAAAAATACACACAACCAAAATGAAAGTAACAGAAATGTATCTACAAAGGAAATAACAAATTCCTGTCAAAATGAGATCATCAAGTGAGGTTCAAATGTCTGCCCTAATGACCGTTTAAAGTATACACAAATATATACCGAAAGGTATTCTAATATTTCATCCATTTAATACTCAAATAAGAACAATAAAAGAGATACACAGAACTAGATTGTTATAAGAAAGACTTTTAAAATATTAAAGAAAAAATATTTAAGAATACCTCACCTGACAAAAATCTGTTATTTAAAGTATTTCCATATTGCTTCTTGATCGGCGTCCTCGCTTGCAATTTTCTTCGCTTTTATCCGAGCATCATCGACTGTGTGATTTACCCTTAAACATCTTTTCACTGTAGGATGTAAATGTAAATGCCCCCAGATCATATTAAGCCACAGAATAATGCCCCCAGATTATATTAGGCCACAGTAAAATGCCCCCAGTTTATATTAGGCCACAGTAAAATGCCCCCAGATCATATTAAGCCACAGTATAATGCCCCCCCCAGATTATATTAGGACACAGTAAAATGCCCCCCCAGATCATATTAGGCCACAGTAAAATGCCCCCAGATCATATTAGGCCACAGTAAAATGCCCCCAGATCATATTAGGCCACAGTAAAATGCCCCCAGTTTATATTAGGCCACAGTAAAATGCCCCCAGATTATATTTGGCAACAGTAAAATGCCCCCAGATTATATTTGGCAACAGTAAAAAAAATAAATCATACATCCAACATGAACAATTAGGTTATAGACTAAGAGGAGTTATTACATTATTCACTTAACTCATTTCTTATTTTTTTCTTTTTCCTTGTCAAGTGAATTGCTACATTAGTCACTTAACCAATTCCTGCTCATCTTGCCTCTCTGATATTTATTGCCATATAATTTATCTCCTCATTATGAAGAGGTTATGGGTATAGATAAGCAGAGAAGCATCACATATAGCCTGGGTGTTGATGGAATGAAAATGTGTCCAATTAGGAACCATGAATTAATTTTGTACTGGTCATATGAGGAATATATGTGTTGAATTCACTGCCTATATGACATGCAAAAACTCTGCAACATTGTAAAATTGCTGATTTATTTGCAAATTGTAGACCTCACCCAATGGCAAATTAATAAATTACTTGTAGGCTGTTAGGAATGCACATACATAACCTGCACTAGTACCTGACTAAAAGCAGGTTGTGACATCACTGTCACCACAGCTACTGTGGTCTGGAATGACACAGACACACAGAAATGTAATACAGCCAACAATTTTCTCAGCGCTGATATTGCTGTCTGAATGCTTATCAAAGGCTTGAGGCCACTCTGTACAATTTCCATGATGATGTGAGGTGGTAAGCCTGAACCTGCTTTGCAATCTGTGTCAGGTATCCAAAAGAGGTCTAAGCTTTGACTGTAGATACAGTCCCTGCAAATTGGTCTTTTCTGCTGCCGGTCCTCTTAGCCAAGTTGGACCAAGTTCCCTATGTCACACATAAACACAGGAATGATGTTATGTGGGTGAATTATGTGACTTCTAAAACAACAGAAAAGAGAACAAGCTAAATTTAATGCAGGGAACTTCTGATTAAGACACTCCTCACACGTATCATTCTTCAGACTGTGTGCTGTGTGTGTAAGCAAGTTTATTTAAACAGTCATTACATACACATAGGGACACAGCAAATACATATGTTGCAGTACAAATGCATCATTGATCATTATCCCCAAAATGTATCTTTGTAAAAATAATGAACACTGGTAAATTATACGTGTACGATACACAAGCTATATGAGCGTGTTTTCAGTCAGTACATAAAACTTACACTAAAAATTAAATTACCCTAGAAGAGCACTATAATTATAATGTAAAGGCTATAACCATGTACATTAAATATATTCAATGTATGTTTGATTACAAACATCAACATGGCTTAACAGTTAACTGGCACAAGCGGCTGCAAGTCCAAGATACTCTCAAATCTAAATAGGGACGCACATTTGTACTCTTGCTCTCTAGTTAAATGAGTATATTTATGCCGCAAAAATTTACACATATCCAACTCTAAATTAGGCCCTTAATGTTATCTTCTCTAGTATAAGCTCCATCCACTGTGATAGCAGGTTAGTAGAAGAGATGAGCCATAGAAGGATTAGGAAAGGCAATGCCAATAATTTCTGATGCATCTTATTTAGTTTAATCAATTGGTGGCTAGTTGAATTGTAACTGCTCACAATATTATTGCCAATAAATGCAAGCCGCCAGTGTTCTACAGTGTCGTACAGTGAGGAAAACAGAGTATACATAAAATAGGAACATACAGGAGAAGAGAGTAGTAAGGGGGGCCTGCTTGTGATAGAGCTTACAAATGAGTGTGGCTCAGATGGAAATTGGGACATTAATGAAGAATTTAAGGAATCATTGCTTCAAATTGACTATAGATTGCCATAGCAAGAGGATGTGATCAATGTAGTGAATATCAAACAATATCTCAATTTCTTTTTTTATTGATATAATTTAAAAATACATACAATACTAATTTTAGGGGTGTTAAGGGAGTAATGCAAAGAAGCGGCGGATGTACAATATTTTATTGCAAGGCTTCTACTTTGTACATCCCCCGCCTCCTAGCATTACTCCCTTAACACCCCTAATAGTAGTATCGTCATGGAAAGTCACCTTACTTTCTGCTGCCGGAATCCTCATTCCTCGCGATTGTGGCTGTTGGTTATTTCAAACCTTTGGGGTTAGCAGTGTTTCGCCATTGACAGCTTTGCACTTCTGAATTCAGGTAAACCGTTGTTGGCATTGTGGTAGTCGCGGTAACATACCCAACCCCATATGGTTACATTGACTGTGTTACAGCTGTATAATGTCTTCTGCATTCACCTCCATTCATTCTACCAGCCATCATGTAGTTACCGGACAGCTATGAATATTCACAATAATTAATGTGAGCGTGACCAGCCCATGTTCTGACAGGAGCATTGCTCAGTGAACATCCTGTATCATCACATGCCAGGTTTCAGTAAACAAGTTTTAAGTAATCACATATCAGTGTCACAAGATTTGCTGCCCACACCAACAGCTGATGTAATGCTTGAGCTATTTGTGACAGAGAGAGGGAGGCATAGGCAAACCGAGAGGGGTTTCCTAGTGCCTGGAAATCCCCCCTCCAAGCCTGGGGCACTGTATAATTGAGGTAGCTGGACCCTGCTCCCGCTTCACACAGCTCTGCTTGAAAAGCGAGAGCTGTGTGCACCTAACAGTAGTGCACGCAGTATTGCTCATGTATATTATGGGGATAGGAAGAGTTGGAGAGCAGCCACACCCCAATGCATGCTGGTCACACCCACTGGCGGTGTGGTGTGGAAACCCCCCCTTTTACAAATCCAGTGTTTGTCCCTGAGAGGGGCACATATTTACAGCTGATTTTTCCCAAAATTAAATAGGGGTTAATCATTATACATTGCAATTAGGATTTCAATCTGGCTTTACGGTTAATGTTATAGTACTGACAGGTACTGCACACTTTATGGTCACACTCCCGATTAGCAGTGGAAGTTACCGTTCACTATTTTAAAACGCCTGCCAGGTGTGTGAACGCGAGGACAAATAAGACCTAAGGTCTCTGTTTGGTGCTATGTCGGGGTAGCGTTGGGAACACTGAAGGTCAAATTCTGATGGCGTAACATGTAACATTTAGCAAATGGAGAACGAGGCAAAAATTTGGCAGCAGTTTTGAAAATGTCACTCATCGGTGATTAACAATTCCCCTCTTAGGGGTTGATCCCGGTAATCTCTTCAAGGTGCAGGGAGCCAAGTTCCTGGGTCTGTAGTTTATATCTAGATCTCTGTATCTATAGACACTGTGTTCCACTCCCAGTACTTAACAACTATTGTATCGCTTTGTATGTGGGCTGAATAAACAAATATATACTAAGTGATCTATTTTATACGCATATACAATGTATGTCATCAGCTTCCCAGATAAACCCACAGAACTGCATTAGGTCTTCACATATAGTGACCATTAATTCTCAGAGAATTCTATGTACTCACCGATATTAATTTGTTCCCATGGTCTTGTGTGCATTACTATAGGATGATAGTCTGGGCTGTTGCATACAAATAAAATAGTAGAGACTAGGGGCCTGATTCATTTGCACCTCTTGCATTGTAACATGGTTTTGTCCAGGAGACTTTCTCAAGTTAAGATCCTTAATGAATCAGGCCCTAGATCCCTATGCAGAGACAAGGAAACGTTCAGGAAAACAAAGGAACCAGTAATAGAAACATCAAGAATAGTCAGAAGCCATCCAAAAATCGTCGCAGAAGGCTAACAGAATGGTTGGGGTCACAAACCCTGGTTTAGGAGGTCGGCAAACAAATAATAGTCAGAACAAGCCGAATCAAACAACGAGCAAACTTCAACCAACACAGAGCACGATGACTAAGTGAGCGGAGGAATCTGACATTGTTTCTATTCTAGGCTCTGTTCCCAAACCTAATCGCTTGCTCCATATATCAAGTCTGTATGATTTAGTGTTCTGTGTTTATACAAATTGTACAATGAAAATATTGATTGTGAAAAGATGTTTCTAACAAAATTCCTACAATTACTACAGGTGAAGGTATCTTGGTTTTGCCTTAAGTGACGGATACACTTTCTAATATCAAACATTTTTAATACGAGTCTGGTGACAGACGTTTGCAATGTCTGTTTCACGGTCAGGAAAGCACAAAAGTTGTCAGTTGCATTTGGGTAAATATACCTAATTACAGGTTAATGTGAGTTAAATATATTAAAAGTGTCCTTTTATTTACCACATTGAGTCCACATTTAAAAAAATAATACCAACTACTAATGCTTACCGATTCAGATTGCTTTATGTCAAGCTTCTCTAAAGTCTTTGCATTTGTTAACAGGACTGGGCAGCACGGTGGCGAAGTTTTCAGCACTTCTGCCTTACAGCACTGGGGTCAAGAGTTCAATTCTTGACCATGGCCTTATCTGTGTGGAGTTTGTATGTTCTCCCCGTGTTTGCGTGGGTTTCCTCCCACACTCCAAAAACATACTGGTAGGTTAATTGGCTGCTAACAAATTGACCCTAGTCTGTGTGTATGTTTGGGAATTTAGACTGTAAGCTCCAATGGGGGCAGGGACTGATGTGAGCAAATTCTCTGTACAGCGCTGCGGAATTAGTGGCGCTATATAAATAAGTGATGATGACTAATACATTCCTCTACGTGAAACAAAGGCCACGTATCCGACTTGGTAAACAATTCTCTGTCACCACTGATTTAGAGCTGAATATAAAGATGTCCCATTTGCGCATGAGGAAAGCTGCATCTGTGTGCCTGCATACCTGTATTCTGAGTTGCACACATCTAAAGATACGTATAGATGTGACCATCATCAACTCAACTTGTACCCAATTTATGCAGGTGCAAAATGTATGTCTCATAGTTGACATATTTCAAGATCTGTGTAATGCAAAATGACTTACACACTGGACTGCACTTGAGCATTAAACGCCCCCTGACCCACCTCTCCAGGTGCAACAAATGTACAACTCTAAATATAGTGGCAACTTTACACAAATGCACTTCTGTACAACTCTAACTCAGGCCCAATGTCTGTTGCTGGGCAGAGGAGCATGTGATTTACTCATACAGTATATTTAAATGTGATAGGCTGTGCTCGGTTTTCCCAGGAATTATTCTGTAGGATTCTATTCAAGGAAGAAAATCATATTCAGATGAAAGAGCTGAAATGCAGATGTGGTATCGCTCTATCATTTACTGGGTATGTGCACAGACTTGGACCAAATAACAAAGTTAATTGCGTCTTTGTTTAAACTGTAACACCCAAACCCACATTAATAGCAAAGAAACATTTTCTAATGACGTATCCCGCTTCTCAGTTGTGGTTTACTGGCAGTGCAAACGTCCTCATTGGAAGAGTGAAACATTCAATATGAATCTGAAAATAAACATTAGAGAGAATTAACTGTCTTGGTACCAAACTAGGCATATTTGGAGGATCTATACACCTTTGTATGCCTTCACTTATTGCTGTGTACATGCTAACTAATCCACCAGCCTTTACTAAATAGCTTTCTTTTTTTACTGTGTTTTTGAGCCATGTATTTGTATCATCAGGCACAGTTGTTGAATTGCTGTTACTGAGTCATACACAAAGCTGGCTTCCAGATACAAATGTATATAAATAAGAGTTCATAGTAGAGTCATGATTTTGCTGATGGCTGGATAATAATGTATTTAGTGAATATTGCAAGAGGACGCAAAATTAATAAATTAAAAGCTTTCCTAAGTTGGGGCACCCTCTAATGATTTGCTGCAAGTAGCACCAATGTGCTGTAAAACATTTACCATTGATCATCCCAGTGCCGATAAAACTATGGAAAGCAACCCTGATAACACTGATAAATACATATATACTCACAGTACTGATATCAAATATTAATAATACAAATTGTTCCTTGGATTTGCTGCTGTGGCATATTAGCAAAATGTTTATCATCTGACATTTTTGACAAGAGGTGGTTAAAATGTACAGTATGCCTCTCGCTGCATTACGGTGGCTTAGTGGTTAGCACTTCTGCTAAACAGCACTGGGGTCATGAGTTTGATTCCCGACCATGGCCTTATCTGTGTGGAGTTTGTATGTTCTCCCCGTGTTTGCGTGGGTTTCCTCCCACACTCCAAAAACATGCTGGTAGGTTAATTGGCTGCTATTAAATTGACCTTAGTTTCTCTCGGTCGGTGTATGTTGGGGGATGTAGATTGTAAGCTCCAATGGGGCAGGGACTGATGTAAATGAGATCTCTGTACAGCGCTGCGGAACTAGTGGCGATTATATATAATGATGATTATTACAATAAACCAATTTACCACATGTAGCTGTACACACAAGAGTATATAAATACAATATGTTATTACAAGAGTAATTTTAAAAATATTTTTTTTTTATTCTACGTCAAGACGTTCCAGGAACATAGAAGTCATGTTACTCACTGTATACAACACACAACAGACAATGGGTTGTTAAATTTTTGGGGTAAGGTTACACAATATCATCTTTAATTTCATTGCAATGGAATGTGAATAACAAAAAAAAAAACAACAAACACAAAAAGAATGCGCATTAGAAAGGCTCATCGATGTGACTACAGATTAGAGACCAGTATCAAATACTCAATGCAGTACTCAATTGATTAGCACTGGCCTTAAATTAATCATCTGGGCGGGTGCAGGCAGCAGTCCGCCAGCGTGAGCCGGACTCTCAGGGCTCAATCCCTTCAATCCGATGCCAATGCGCCTTACAGATTTCAACGACACCTGAAAAGCGCATTAAAGATACAATGAATAGTTTCTTACGGCTTGGTTCATGACAATAGCATTCTAACATTTTAATGGCGATCTATTTCTCATGCATTAATACACGCTACAAGTGCAATAGAGGTTATTGTTTTAGTGCCATGCATTAAAAATACAAAGAAAATGCGCCATTAAAATGCATGTTAGTTTTTATCCATCATGTTAGAGCATATGTGAACGACTTTTTCGCGAAGACATAGGGCTGGATTTACTAAGCTGCGGGTTTAAAAAGTGGGGATGTTGCCTATAGCAACCAATCAGATTCTAGCTGTCATTTTGTAGAAGGTACTAAATAAATGAAAGCTAGAATCTGATTGGTTGCTATAGGCAACATCCCCACTTTTTCAAACCCGCAGCTTAGTAAATCTAGCCCATAGCGTCAAATTGTATTATGTAACCTCTCAGGCCGGCTCCAGGAAACTCTATACTCAGACGATAACAGCTTTGTGCAGAGCAGAATGGAGACACTGTGTGGAGTATTCTGCATTACTATGTCTCAGAGACAGTCCGACACTGACAACTATAGTTACATGTCAACCTAGATTTAATTTATACCCATTCCAAAAATTCAAAGTTTATTTGACTTTTCCTGTACAAGGTTCCAAATAATGAAATTAAAATCAATGGTGTTGAACCCGCAATTAGAACCAATCATTATACCCGGTTCATGTTTAAGAGGAGGCATTTGATTTGCTTGTTCATTCTTGGATAAATGCTATATTACAGTTTTGTTGGGAATTTTACAAATTGTACTGTTGAATTTCATTGCTGGAATATCAGTAGTTTGCTTAGTTTAATACATTCTCTCTATACATGCAAAATGCAAAGAGAATGAAAATTCAGTCTACACCCACAATGCCAGGCTTAGACAACACACACACACAGTACACTAATCTATTCTAGATACAATATGTTGCTATTGGGTACTTTATGTAATAAAAGGAATACACCTCTACTTGAAAAAGAATTTCATTCCCAAATGAACTATGCCTAAAAAAGGACAAGTCCGGCTGTTTGACCTATAACCACACGAACACAAGGATGTAGCGGTCAGTTGTCAGATTGCTCAGTGTTGGGTACATAAAGTCCAAGGACTGGTGAGAGGTGTACATGAATCTACCTTTGAGGATCAATGTTTTTTTTCCCCCTGAACACACATGACCAAACTCTACAAACAGAAAACAATTGAGTTTTAACCTCGGAATGTAGGAGATCTTCTTCCAGTTATCCTGCTGCTTGAAGTAAAAATGATATAGAATATATATATATATATATATATATATATATATATATATATATATATATATATATATATATATATATATATATATATATATATATATATATATATTTTCAGCAGCAGTCACTTATTTTGTATTCTAGTTGTCCACTGCAAAGACAGGCATATAGAACAGAAGAGAGCCTGTATTTAATCAAGCATGTCATAGACACAAATATACGTACACACTCATATATATACATAAAGGAACTAAGATTGTATGGTGCAGGGGTGTAGTTAGCAGTCACTGGATCACTTAGAAAGATTTGTCACCACGGGGTCATCTGTTGATTGCTAGCTGCCCCTACAATGGCTATCTGTTCATCGCGCTAAAGGCTTTCACCTAGTAGCAGTGGGGGCTAGAGCATGCATAGTGGAGCTTCATTTGGGCTTTCAGTTCCATCACAGTGTAACTGAAAGTCCAAATGGGGCTCCACTGTGCAAGATCGGCCCCAACACATGCTCAGAAAACCAAAGCTGGGCCTTCCGGAGTGAAAGAACAGCTTGGCCCCATAGCAGATGCACGGGTTGTCCATTCTGGCAGTTATGCCCCTGGTACATGGACTTGCTAATAGGAGGTGATGAGCACAAACAAAAAAAAGTCACATGACGATTTGAAAATAGAATCCGCAGGGTTCTAGAGCAAGGATACACTTGGTCAGTAAATATGAAACCGAATTAGAATTCATCCAAGTTACAGACAGTATCTGCAATTCAGAATGCTGTGCAGTGTTTCAAAATGCCCATGAGAGTTCGCCCTTAAAGTGCAGCCATAATCTATACACAGTGGAGGCCGCCACCTTGTAGGCTGAAGCCAAAGTTCTTAAGAATGCAGTCATCAATTTACTAGGATCTAGCAACATCACTGAGATAAAAAGCACTTCCCTAACCAAAAGTGCAAATAATAACTTCCTATACAATGTTATATAAAACAGTGCACTACTGTAATAACTATATTAACTGAAGGTACATAGTAGGCGATTTGCTAGGTTTCCCTTCTCTTGTAGGACGGTCAATGTAAAATGTATAAAAACAATTGTCATGGATCCCAATTAAAAAAAAAAAAAAGTTCAGATATGACATTAGGAGGGAATATCTTTCAGAGTTGAGGTCACCGTAGTTTAGGACACGTGCTTCCCATTAATAGTGTACCTAGAACAAATCTCCAGGAGGTCTTCATTCCTCCTGTAAAGACAAGGACAGATTGGTAATTAGCATGACTATTTTTCTTTTTAATTAAACTTTTTTAAAAACTATCTCTGGAGTTCACGTAGAATCATATGTGGATTAAACAGAACATGTAAGGTGATGACACATAACAAACCATCAGTAACCGCTTACAAAAAAGGGAAGGAAAGAGAATGGTAAAAACATAAATACATTTAGTTCTGGATACTTATTACTCAGCAGTGAGAAAGGACAGAAGGAACTCCTCAATAGAAGGTAACGGAGGGCTTCACAGCAAGATGGGACTTATATGGTATTGTGTGATTACAACAGATCACCACCACAGAGGACCACATTGTAATAGAGAACAGCAAATTACTTCCTTGTATTTATTCAGCAATGAGGGTTGTTTCTCATCATTGCTCACATGTGCTATTCAAATATAATCCAATGGCTGATTTGCTGCCGATTTTAGTAAATAACCCTCATTCCTTACGAAGATTATTAACATTTATTTAGATGGTGCCAGCATCCTCTGTAGAACTTTACAATACTCAAGTTAGTATTGTTTTTGTCAGGTGTAAGAATACGAACCAGGTAAGTCTGTTTTCGGGTAACTACGGAAACGTGGAAAAGACGTAGCGGGTAAAAAGATGGACAGCGTGAACGAATTACAGATAAAATATTAAAAACGGCTACTTACTTCTGGCTTTTTATTCACAGCGTTGTAATGCGCGTCATTAGACGATGGAGCTAGAATTTAAATACAAAACATGTACATGACAGTAGAACATAATTTACTATATACGTTCCTCTATTCTTCTCTTATCTTTTCTACATCCCATGGATCATGCATCCTCCAAATTCACCATCTGTCTATCCGATACTTCCTACAGTTGTCTACCAAGCTCAGATACTCTCTAGGGACCTCCGCAATCTTCTGCTACACTTACCTGGTGATTGTTCTATCATTTAAATGTACATAACAATGGTCAGACCTGCGCTGTCTATTCTGGTCAGACTGCCCCCTTCCCCAAAAGGTATCCAGCCTCCGTTTCCCCTTTACTACTTATTTATTTCAAAATGACGAGACCCTACGTGCGGCTTTTGTTCAACACTCATCTAAAGTGATCAAGGTATGTCAAGTCCACCTTGTATTATTAAAAAAAAAAGTGGAACATTTTTTTTTGGCATGTAACAGATATTTATTGTAGGAAGCTTCACATTTAGCAATACAAGAGTTGCAATTATTTTGACAGCCAAGAAATGTGTAATCTCTTATAACGCAATAATGTAACAGGCACAGTGAGTAGCAAACATGGTACATTCTGTTTCTAAGAACTCCTATATAAAATAACTTGAAATGCTAGGGCAAAAAAAAAAAAAAATAATTGTGCAATCAAGGCATGACAATTAACAAAACAATTATAAAAGCAAAACAATACTGGTCACACATAGAGGTCATTTATGAAGTGCAAATCAGCTTTGGTTCCCGCCACGTGCCTTGATTTGCGCAGGCGCGCCTAGATTTCAGCCAGGGTGCACAGGATTACGGTGGCGTTTGCAGTGGGGCAGACATGTCCGAGAGGGTTTAGGGTAAGAAGTTGGCGGGATATGAGGGTGTTTCTAGCAAAGTGCAGCGTAGACGCAACCAGGCAGCCTCATTCCGCAAAGCAGCTTAGAAATGAGATTACCAAACTAAGACAAAGTGGTGGAGAGGGCACACTTTTAGCGGCATCCCTTCGTGTGCAGTGGGGCAGCCGTTTCCACTCCGCAAAACAACTTACGTTTTGCAACAGCTCAGAGCTAGCCCACTTTGGGTATTGTCCTATATTTTTTAATAGGAACCCTATCGCGCCTTAATGCTGCACTTTGGATTAGAAGCCCATTTTCTTGGCTATCTCCAAGCAATGTAACAAATAAAAAAAAAAAAAAAAAAAAGCAAAGCTTCACACATGCAAAAATTAAAAAGTCTCCATGTTCCTTTACCCTCAGGATTAATTTAATCCACAAATGAAGCTTAAACAGAGTAGCGTTTTAGAATAAAAACAAAGATGTTGAATTTTCTTTTAGTTTTTTTAAAAAAAAGGGGTTGCTCTGAAGTGGTCGGGGTCTGGACTGTGCCGCAACGGTCACATTTTTTGGCGAAGAGTTTTGCTGCCTCTCCACGCGAGTTAGCGCACTTTTATCTCCCGAGAGTGGAGTGCGCACTTATAAGTGTACTGGACGAACCGTCCAGGCACGCCTGAGCAAAACCAATGCATTTGCGCAGGGGGGGGGGGGGAGGGGGGGTCGAGTGCACTTCATAAACGAGGCCCATTTTAGAAAGCAACTGGACATGATACATAGGCTATGTTTTATTTTTCAGACTATACTAAGAATTGAACATGTTCCACACACGCAATCTGGCAGATGTACTAAGGAGCACAGGTTTGGTAACAGATCAAGAAATGACAGCACCCATCACAAGATAAAAATAAAAGGATAAAGTTTCACTGAGAAATATAGCATGCATTACATTAAAGTGAACATACCACCTATAGCCTCACCACCCCCCCCCCCCCCTCCAGCCTCACAAGTACCATGTGCAGAGAGTAAACATTGGTAGCCTAGCAATAAATTAACTCTGCTACATGACGCAAACAATTCATGGCCAGCTTAATAATTAAAATGAATTAAAAATTTTAAAGAAGAAAAACAAAAAAAAACCAAAAAAAATAAATTAAACTAAATTAAAAATAAAATAAAATATAAAAAAAATGGATTTTCACCCGATTTAATTTTTCACCATATCCCTCCACTGTACTGCTAGTCGGGGGGGGGGGGGGGGGGGGAGGGGATGAAGGGTCTTGCTAAGAAAATAAATACAGGATGAAAATCTCCTTTAAATAAGCACATATTTCAAACAGATAATGATTTCTAAAACAAGCATTCTAAATCCTAGGGACCGATTAGCAACATTGCCTTCCTGCAGTTTGTATTGAGAGCCAAATGCAAAACTAGATTTTGCCAGTTTACAAATGTCTGTATTTCACCTATTCTACCGATGACCTGTCAAGCCAAAACGGTGTTTCTTTGTAAAATTCAAGTATTTCCAGAATGATTCCTTGCATATATTTTCTCAATACAAAGCAAAAAGACAATAGATAGTAGTGCTATGAGCTAAATATGAAGTGGCGATACCCAGATTAATTAAATTAGCCAGGCACCGTATATAAATAATAGAATAGACTCATTATACAGAAATTATTTAATAATTTCTATATTGTCTATAACATTCAGGTGTAAAAGTAGAACCCAGAAGTACATGCAGACGACACAACTAAACATGCAGAGACAATCCAAGACTACATTTCCCATGAAGCTCCGTGCCTTAGTAAATCTGCCGAACTAGAGTCAGAGGTGAGTAATGCAGGAATAGTAGATTGAATGGAGATGGAACGTGACCGTCCATTCTTGATTTAGGCCTAGTAGAAAGATGGAAGATCCAATAAGCTCCTCCGTTATAAACCCTCTGGATATCATTCCCCCATGTCTGAAATGAAAGCAAGAGAGAATGTTTTGCCAAATAGCCTTTAACAACAGCTGAGTAAGAGTTGGCTTTTGATAACCAAATTCATAAAAATAAAAAAATTGTCAAAATGTTATAAACACCACTAGTACTATTTTTGGTTTTAAAATGTGCTTAGTTTCCCCCCCCCCCCCTTTGCGGTTTTATTATATGATGACACAAATGGATTGTTCAATCTGCTTCCTGTTGCAAGTAAAGATTAAATCTCCCGTTTCAAGCTTGTGTTCCAAAGGGTGTACGTCTGATACGCTCAAAATTTAGTTACATGAATCAGTAAGAGGAGTCATCTCTATGTATGAGGACAGACCTGTCATTTTTTATTTAAATGGTTCTGACATCTTTTAAAGTTACAATTCGCTAACCGAAAGTTTGACTCCTGAATTTAGGCTTCTTTTAGCACAATGTTTGTTTGAAACGAGTAGCATGTTATGTTGTTGATAACTGGTATTAAAAGCCAAAATCTAAGGATCAAATATTTCAAGACAGTCCTGGGGGTAGATGTAATCAATCTGCGAGTTTCCGGCTGGTTTGAAAAGTGGAGTTGTTGCCTATAGCAACCGATCAGATTCTAGCTGTCATTTTGTAGAATGTACTAAATAAATCATAACTAGAATCTGATTGGTTGCTATAGGCAACATCTCCACTTTTCAAACCCGCAGCTTGATACATTTACCCCCTTTATTTTTGCCTTTTGAGATCTATAACTTAGTATGCGTTACCATTTGCTACTATAGCAACCCCTGAGCCTATGTTTAAATACCTTGTAAATTCCTTAATCCTGGATCTTGTGGTTTAGAAAGCGAGGTGCTCTCTGGTGAGCCACGGTGGAAGCTGCCTATCTTTTTATTTTACAGAGCTTGCACCTCTTGGATTTACCTGGAGCATGCTATATACATCAATTCCCCCATTTCCCGTTGGTGGGGAATCCCATGCGTTGTGGGAGAAGTGTGGCAGACCATTGCACCAACTGATACATAATTTTGTGCCTTGATCTCACGTTCCTGACCAACCCATATATAGACTCCTCTCTGCAAGACGACTCTCCCAGCTCTGACTTTCCAGTTGAGTGGCCGCTGTGGTTTTAACCATTTGGCTACTTTACTGACCAGGCCCTTTGGCTTGCCCTTCAGTCTACAGCTAGTGGGTTTGGTTCACGTCCATCATCTGCCAGCTGCGGCTTTGTGGCTGTAAAATAATTTTTCCTAAAACATATTATTTTAATACTAAACTTTAAATCACGTCAACAGGGTTTCCAAGAGGTGGAATGTGATGCATCAGGTACAGAGAGCTCTACGAGACGGCTTTCTTCATGTGTTTTGGAAGTAATGTGGTATCCAAAATGCCACTTGACCATTTTTTCCATCGGGAACCTGTTGGCTTACTGACTTAGGAGCCAAGAACGCAGTTGCGGGAGGGTCAGTTGCCATAGCATTTACGACAACACCCCCCTAAGCGTGCGAAAGCCGTCAATGATGATCCTAGGACTGTGGCAGTTAGAGGGTTAGGCTGGAGAACCATGGCGGTCAATTGGCCTGGTATCATCACATGAGATGCTCTAAAACGAGCCAGATGCCCGATAACGTGTTCAAAATCGATGGGATTGTTAGACTCATGGACGGCCCCATGTGGTTCAGAAGAGATGCGGCTGCTCAACTCCAACAGGATCTTATCCAATTAGCCAACCAGTATAGGACCAGCATATATATGTTATATTGAACTTTTTAGCTGCAGTACAACATATTGTCATCCTACGTAAGAAAATATGAAGCATTATCCTTTTATATGTCAATATAATGTGACCACTGTGGGCTACCTTAAACCCATGTCTCTAAATTGCTTCGAAGAAAAAAAAAATAGGATTGGGAGATGTAATATATATTTTTCCCCTTTCTTCCTCTCTCAAACAGGGGAAAAAAAATCAACTTTCTTAAGTCTTGTTCCCATAGATTTTAAACCACTTCTTCTGTACCTCCTCTGAGATTTGAAGTCTCTTCTCGCTGGTTGCTCTATCAGCCAGCAGTTCTATCGTAATTCTTCTGCGATCTTTCGATGTTCTGATTCTCATTTCCCTCACCGACGTGTCTCCTATGGACAATTAGATTACTGGTGTTCCAAATGATGCCCTTTATTCCATTTTCTCCTTGCCTGAGCAAGAAGTTACTTTGCATAATCAGTGCCTTACTATTTTCAATAACATGACCTCAGCTTCTCCTTGTGACTTCTGCCCCGGAACCTTGTCTTGTTTCGTGGACGGCTTCCGGAACACATATTATTTGCTTGACAACAATACTGACACATTTACCGGATATCAGACCTTGACAGATTGTTAGATCTCTTACTCACTTGTTTGTTTACTTTTCATCCCGAAATGCACACCTGCGACGACAGCACCCAATGCCGCCAGAACTCCAATGCAGATTCCGGCTATGGCACCAGCGCCTAATCCGGATTGACTACCGTCATCATCTGTTACGAAATGTTACATAAACAAGAGTGAAAACTGAATGGGCAGCTGAAACATAGTAGTATGTAAAACAAATAAGCTTATCGACACAGGCAATGAGTTTTGACTGTAAATTGTCATCCAAACGCTATGGGGACAAAGCAAGAAAGCAACTATTGCCATGGGAATGGTACGTAACCTGCAAGATAAAGTATACTAAGAAAATACAAAAGAGATGATGTAAGTCATCAGGCAGGGAAAGTACATAGGATCTGATGGCAGAACAAAAACCTTCAGGTCAGATGTCTTTGTTACAGCTTGTAACACTTGTCTAAAATGCCGGCTGATGTGTTATTACAGATAGGGGTCTCTTTCTTTGATTTAATGTAGTTTTAACGTATTACTGATATTAAGGAGGATGTGCGGGCCTTTCAAAGATTCAATGGGTTTCACCATGACGCCCCTGAAGTGTATCAGGATGGCCAACACCGGGCTAGTCTGACCTTTTGTGTGCTTTGTATTTTTATTGTATGTTTTAATGGGGTGAGGGTTTGGGTTCTTCTTCCCAATACAAGTCTTAACAATAGCACTATGCTAGTCTCATTCATTCATTTACTACAGGAGTCAAAACCATAACTTCCACCATAACATCCTCCAAGTCTTTATTCCTCTAATTTCAAAGCGTTTCCCCTGTTATAGAAATCCTCTTATGTTGATAGAGAAATATAACTAAGGGAAGCCTGTAGAAGAAAATATACAGGCAACAAAAGTACACAATGGGCCCGATTCATTAAGGAAAGTAAGGCAAAGAAATGAGTAAGTTTTCTCCTGGACAAACCATGTTACAATGCTAGGGGTGCAAATTAGTTATTATTTTGCACATAAGGACAATACTGGCTGTTTTTTCATCTAGCACACAAATACTTGATAGCTTCGTTTTTAAACTGAAATTTAAGGTTGATCTAGGACATGCTCTACCCCAATTATAAATCTGTCCTCACATTTTAAATCTTCCTCCCCCTCCAATGCAACAGGGTTTTGCCAAGGTACTAAGTTACTCTTTTTTATTGCTTTACTATCCTTAATGAATCAGGCCCAATATATATATATAGACAATAATCTATATAAGCCAAGTACAAAACTCAAGTAAAAAAATAACATTATTCCATTTCCCTGTGGTTTGTACGGTGCATGAAAACCACAAAACAAATTGAAAAAAGTTTTGAGAAAAACAAAACGAAAAACAAAAACAAAAACGCACACAACTAAAAAGTGAACTATGTATCCGTCAGCCCGCCCCTCTATACGCGGCTTGAACCATCTCCGAGCAGTGTACAGGAAACCTCACTGTATTCGCAAGGTTAAGTGCAAAGAGGGCAGAGGCGCTGGAAGTGCCCGTAGGCACTGGCGTTTGTATGGCCGACGAAGGCAGGTGGGGGAGAGTACCATAATCCTACTATGTACTGCCCACAGATTTTGTACACAGACAATTTGGGACTCAAATTAGGACTGGGTTTGCATGACTGTGGATTTATATGAGGTGTACAGTTTATAATCCCTTTTCTTTGTTCGCAATACGATGTATTTAATGTTTTCTTCTTTGTACACCGGTTATATGATATAACCTCATTTACCTCAGCTTGGCTGGTCTATATTTTTGTGCTTCTGTGACTTTGTGTTTTTATGTTTAGGTTTTCATTCAGGTCCACAAATAAAGGATAATTTTGGCATTCGACAATACGCTGATCGGTTACTTGCATCCCGTGATTGAACAATGTATTTTCCATTCTGGACCACTAATAGGAAGCATGCCAATTGGATATATGTCATGTGTATTTGTCATGCAGCAAGCCCAATTATCTCTCTTACAGGCATTTAACCCTCACATTCGTTATTTAAATAAGAGAGGTCCTAAACGATTTGCCTTGCCTACAAACTGTTTAGCATGCCCCCCTGCACTTACCCTGCTGTAAAACAACCGTAGCCACAACCTCCCCATCTTCACTCAAACCTTCTGCCCCTGCAACATTACATCACCATCCTCCGAAATTCAGGTTTAATCCCCATCAAATGCAACTGTGAATGGTTTGAGTATCATGGACAGCACTTGCTGTGGATTCACTCCCACTCTCCTTGCTCCTGTCTCTTATGAGTCGAACCACTAACAGCATTGCCCGATAGCGGTTTGCATTCCTGTCCTACACTGAACTTTGATTGGCTGTCCGAGGTTAGCGCAGTGCAGAAACTGATCTATCAGCCAATGTTGATAGCTGCTGTGAGCGGGGGACAGGGGATGCAAAAAAAGAGGTAGAGGTCAACACAGCGGGTGAGTATATTTGGCGCCAGAGACGGCTCTGCACATTAGTCTTGGCGCCATAATTGGTTCCTCCAGAATCTGCTCTATTAGCCGTTTACTGAACAGGTACGAAGCTAAAAAGCTGTTGTGCAGGCAAATGACTCAACCGGACCCGATTATAACGTATAGAAAAGAGGCTACATCGGACAATGAGGACAAAAATGATAAGGAGCTACAATAAGTAATGCGCTAAGACATCTTTTCAAACAATCTACTGTACCGGACACTGCACATCATCATAACATACTATCACATATCACAAACCCGATTATGGCCCAGCTTAATTGGGTACACATTAACGATGTAAGCAGGCTTAGCATTGCTTGAAAACGGTTTGCCTTACATATACACAACTCACAAGGAATTGGTATTTTGATTAGCTACTTTATATGAAAAGTGATTGTTAGAGGTGATCAGATAATACAAAAAACACCAAATAAATAAAAAGCACCAGTTGAAAATCACTAAGGAATCAGGCCATAAAAAGAAGGAATATACAGAAATATCAGAGGGTAACAGGGATTCATACTCTTGGTACAAAGACAACGAACAGAATCAACAAGCCAGTAAATAAGTGGAGCCTCGGTTACAAAGGGAACTGGAGGCGCACTGCAAAACACCAGCGCATTTCAAGTTGTGCGCTTGCTCTGCACGCGCGGGCGATGGAGCCGCGAGCTGGAAATGCGTCTAGCTGAAGAGGCGCACTGTACAAAATTTCACATCAAATTCCAACCTCTTACCACTTTTGCCCTACGTAACTAACCTCCATTGTTTGTAACAAATAGTACCCTACACACAAAACAGGTGAATGTAGGATACCTAACAGGGCATTATACGCCTGCTTACAGATATGGATGGTACATAACCTTGTGTAACGCCACATAGAACATACTACAAGAAAACATAACCCAAAAGAAGGTGGTATATAACAAAATGAATCAAAATAGGCTCACAGGTTAACAGGGATAAGAAATATGCTGTCAATTTCTATGCTTCTATGTAAATTCTAAGTGTAGTATAACCTAAAGCACAAAGAAAGTGCATGCAAGTTACAGGACAGAATAGCAGACAGTACAAGACATTCGCATAGAGATAGAATGAGAGTAGCATGGAAGAAGCCCAATTATAATTATATATATATATATTATCATTATTAACCTTTAGTTATAGGGTGCCCCATGTGATCCGCAGGCAATACAGAGGGCAAACAACAAGACAGGTCATGGTATAACCGTAAAATAGTGTATAAAAATAACACTACAACTCTCAACACAGCTAATGATGGATGGGTTATATTCAGTGCAGGCTGCCACCTGTGCCCATTGGCGAGGGCACACAGGTTTAGAGTTACAGAAAAAAGGTACGAAGACAATGGGAGTGGAGTCAACGGGCGGAGAGTCCAAAGAGGAGGTGCACAGTGTAGCTGCTGGGCAAACGTTATAGGCAATGACAACAGGAGGGAAGAGCACCTTGCTCACCAGAGCTTACCATCTAAAGGGTAAGAGGCAGACACATGGGGGTAAGTCAATGTATGGGAATCTGAGGGCAAAAAGAAAGAGTTGGAGAAATGGAGGCTGAAAGAGGGTGAGGTATACTACATGATGAATTGTTTAAGAGGAGAGGAGGACTGATAGGCTTTTCTAAACAGGTGGGTTTTTAATGACCATTTGAAGCTATACAGGCTAGGGGATAGTCTGATAGAATGAGGCAGGACGTTCTAGTGGTGGGAGACAGTACAGGAAAATCTTGGAGTCGGGAGTGAGATGTGGTTACTAGATGGGAGGAAAGGCAACGGTCATTGGCCGACCGGAGAGAGCGGGAGGGAGTAAGTATGGAGATGAGGTTGGATATGTAGGGAGCAGTGGAGTTGGGGAGGGCCTTGTACGGGAGTGTGAGGATTTGAAGAGGATTCTGTAGGGGAAAGGGAGCCACTGTAGGGTTTGGCAGATGTGGATCGGCAAGAGAGGAAGGTAAATCTTACAGCATCATTAATAATAGAACGAAGAGGAGTAAGATTAAAGCAGGGGATGTTAATAAAGAAAAGGTTGCAGTAGTCAAGACGAGAAATGATCAGTGAGTGGACAAGAGTTTTGGTGGCATCCTGGGAGAGGAAGAGACTGATACGGGTGATGTTGCAGAGCTAGAAGCAACAGGATTGGACAAGAGATTGAATGTGGGGGTCAAGGAGAGGGTGGAGTCAAAAATGACACGCATGCAGCTGAGTTGGGGAATAGAGAAGATAGTGGTGTTTTTGACAGTGATAGAGAGGTCGGTAGGGGAGGAGAATCTTGATGGAGGAAAGACAACAAGTTCAGTTTTGGCCATGTTAAGTTTGAGAAAGCATAAGGACATCCAGGAGGATATGGCGGAAAGGCAACTGGTCACCCGAGAGAGGAGGGTAGGAGATGAGAGGTAGAGTTGAATGTTGTCGGAATTTTGGTTATACCGGAGGCAGAAAGAACTGATGAGTTCGCCCAGGAGGGGGTGTACAGAGGAAAGAGCAGATTTCTAAGGACAGTACCCTGTGGGACTCCTACGGGAAAGATGGATGGGTGGGGGAGACTTGAAGTAGAAACAGAGAAGGTGCGGTTGGCGAGGTAGGAGGTGAACCATGAAAGGACAGTGTCAGAAAGGCCAATAGTATGAAGGGTGTGCAGCAGGAGAGGGTGATCCATGGTGCCAAAGACCGCAAAGAGGTCCAAGAGGATAAGCAGGGAGAAGTGGCACCTGGATTTGGCAGAGAAAAGACCGTTGGTGACTTCGGTCAGGGCAGTTTCTGCAGAGTGCACTGGGCAGAAGCCAGATTGGAGAGGATCAAGGAGGTAGTTGTCAGAGAGGTAGCTGGTGGGACGGTTGTAGAGCAGTCTTTCAAGTGTTTTGGAGGCAATGGGGAGAAAATAAATTGGACAGTAGTTAGCGAGTGAGGTGGGGTCAAGATTGGGTTTTTTTTAAGAATGGTGAGACAAGAGCATATTTAAAGGAAAAGGGGAAGATGCCAGGGGAGAGGGATAAATTGAAGAGATGAGCAAAGTGGGATCAGGCAGTGGGGGAGAGCTAGCGAAGGAGGCGAAAGGGGATGGGATCCAGGGGACCGGTTGTTGGGGGAGAGGATAATATAAGAGAATGGACTTCATCACCCGTAAATGGAGAAGGAGCACAAGAGGAGGTGGCTTGTGTGGTAGGGATGGCAGAAGAGTGATGGGAGGAGAAGATTTCGTGTCTGATGGCCTCAATTTTGGAAGTGAAAAAGGAGGCAAAGGAATGGAGGACTGAAGAAGCATTGTTTAGCAAGGGAGAGGGTGGAGCTGTTGGATGAGAGCATGAACTTGAAATGAAGAAACTCTGCCAAGGAACAAAATTTCCTCCAGTAGCATTTTTCGTGTGCATTAGTAAAGGAACCAGGTACATTTGGAGTGTCAAAGTTGGGGTTTAGAACAGCGCAGGTCACCAGAAGAGGCAGGGGCGTGGGGAGATGAGGAAAGAGAGAAGAGAGAAGGAAAGGAGATAGGGGGTCAGAGAGTGGGAAGAGTATTTTGGAGAAGTCAGAAAGAGCACATTGATAGCAAAAGACAAGGTCAAGGGAGTGACCGAGACAGTGGGTGGAGGAAGATGTACATTGTGAGAGGCCAAAGGAGGAAGAAAGGGCAAGGAGATTTATAGACACTGGGTCACTGGGGTTGTCAATGGGGATATTAAGGTCACCCAGGATCTCGGAGGGGAGTTTGGGAAGTGGGAACAGGGGGGCAGTAGATGACTGAGACATAGAGATGGATGGGGTAGAAGAGTTGGATAGAGTGGACTTAAAAATGAATGAAAGGGCGGACTCAGGGGAGAGGACACGAAAGGTACAATTGGGGGATAGGAGGATGCCGACCCACTGCCTGGATGGTTATCAGGTCTGGCGGAGAGGGTGAAAAAGAGGCTATAGGAGAGCGCAGCGGGGGAAGTAGTATCAGTGGAAGAAAGCCAGATTTCTGTGATGGCAAGAAGGTTAAGAGAGTTGGAGATGAAGGGGTCATGGATAGAGGGCAGTTTACTGAGGATGGATCTGGAATTCTAGAGAGCACAAGAGACAGGGAAGTGGGGAGATATTGATATAGATGACATTAGAGGGGCTGCTGGTGCGTAAGCGTGGGCCGGATCTGGGATGAAGATGAGGGCAGCGGGTGAGGATTGGTATTGGACGGGAGAGATGAGACATGGTGAAAAACTAAGTGAGTAGAGAGTGGAAGGATAGAGTGGGAGAGGATGATCTAGTAAAGGAGTGGCAAAGGGTGATCAGGGTGGAGGGAAGACCGACAGCATGAGAGTGTTAAGGGCAGAGTAGCGCAAGATCAACAGCTAAAACTGCTTTGTGAGATGTTCACCTTTAGCAGCCCCCTTTCCAAGAAACTTATTACATTCTACAGTACTCGGTTGCCCCCAGGACTTAGGCTCAAGTAGTAGCAGTTGTTGATCGACCACCTGCCCGGTGGAGAGTAGAGAACAACCTAGGAGGTAATGAGCAACCATGATATATTAGCATAATTAGACAGAACCAGACAGACAAGGGTTATTGTGAAGTAATCTGGCACTTGTCTGATGAAGTGGACAGCTCACAATAACAGGTAGTTTGCAACCAGAATGTATTTGGCAGAACTCAGTGTCAGACAGCCAGGGATCTGGAGTATAGAATACAGCGGAATCCTTTAAACAATCCAGGGTTCAGGGCACGTAGAGAAATGAGATAAATATAATAAAGCCAGGAGTCAGGAGTGGAGAAGACAGCAATTCCATTAAACAATCCGGGTCAAACATTGATCGTAGAACAGGTCAGGATACAAGGCAAAATAGGTCAATCAGGAACTATCACCAGCATTGGTATGCTTGCCAGGAAGACGTTTATAAATGCAGCAGCACCAATCAGAACAGCAGGATGATTAGCTGCATGAGAGTGGTAGACTGCCAGACTGAGAGCTGAATGAAGCTTGTAACTATTTGCCTAGCAACCAGCTGAATCAGAGAACTGCAGGAATGATCCTGCACATAGTAGTAGCAGTAACTGCACAGATGATGGATCAAACAAACAGGCAAGCTCCTATATCTTAACAGAGAGACAGTAGAATATGAGATGGATCAAATCAGTTACCCGAGGTATATGTATTAAAGTACGATGAGCCATTAAAAATGATGGCCATAAAATGACCATCACATTGTATCACAATGTATGAAGGGCTTATGCCGGGAAAAATCAAAGAGCCTCTCCGGCTTCCCAGAATCCTTTACAGTGGAAGTGTTATGCGCATAGCACTTCCTCCTTAAAACTGCGGGTAAATATGAAAAACTTTTCGCAGAGATGCATATTTACTGGCCCCGCATTTTATTAATACATAGACCCCACAGTAACAACCTACAGGATGAGAAAGAAAGGTTGAGAGATGAAAACATTAAGCATCTAAAGACTATTTAACACAACAGTGATAGATAGAATCATGACAAAACAAATAAAAGTAAAGCATTAATGAGTACAATACCAGGAAGGACAGACTGAACAGTCGATGAAGCAGGGCTGGAAGATGGATAGTCACTGGCCACACGTTCTGGTAAGTTCGGTAGGTTAAAGTAAATAGAAATAAAAACACACATTTACAAGGTAAATAAAATATACATATATACACATACATACATTCCCTCCTGCTCATAGAAGCACGTGGGGATGGTCTGAGGGGCATGAGGTAGAGTTTTGAGTACATGGGGAGGTCGTGGGGCATGGTGGGAGGGGAAGTTTTGAAGTACATATGGGATCAGAGGGCTTGTGGAAGCAATTTTGGAGGAAGTGGGAGGTTTGAGTGGCACGTGGTGGAATTTTGAGGCAAGCGAGGGGCATTTTCAGTTGAGTGATGTAGGTGTGCCAAAGCTGTTAAAAGTACTGTTGAAGTATATCAGTTTGCCCATAACAGGGGCGCACGCAGGGGGAGGTTTCTGGTTCTCCAGAAACCCCTCCCCTCCGCGAAGATCGGGGGCTAAACAGTGCCCCTATATAGTACTGTACAGCAGCCGCGGCGCTGTCAAAGAAGCGTCCGCGGCGGTGCTGTATTGTAGCATAAAACAGCACCGCCGCGGACGATTCTATGACAGCGCCGCGGCTGCTGTAGAATACAGTGCAACTCTCTCTTTTTTTGGGGGGGCACCCCTGCATAACTAACTTGTTCAAAGGCTGACTAGCTGATTGACTGATGGATGGGTGTGTTACTCTCATGTTGCTAGAAATAGAAGATATGCATCTACAGGTTAAGGGTATTCCACCTTCAGATTACTTCATTTTACTTGCATGATAATGTCATTCTGCAACTCTAACAGAACAGATCTATTTTTTTTCTTTCTAGCATCTTGCTATGCTGTCCTTCCATTTTTTTTTAAATAAAGTTTTATTGAAGTTTTCCATGAAAAAAAAGGAAAAAAAAAAAAAAAAAAGGAAGAAGAAGGAAGAAAAAGGAAGAAAAAGGAAGAAAAAGGAAGAAAAAGGAAGAAAAAGGAAGAAGGAAGAAGAAGGAAGAAGAAGGAAGAAGAAGGAAGAAGAAGGAAGAAGAAGGAAGAAGAAGGAAGAAGAAGGAAGAAGAAGGAAGAAGAAGGAAGAAGAAGGAAGAAGAAGGAAGAAGAAGAAGGAAGAAGAAGAAGGAAGAAGAAGAAGGAAGAAGAAGGAGGAAGAAAAAGGAAGAAAAAGGAAGAAAAAGGAAGAAAAAGGAAGAAAAAGGAAGAAAAAGGAAGAAAAAGGGGGGGAGGAATATACAGGAGGAGAAAAAAATAGGACATGCTTTTTTTTTTAATACCATCAGGCAAATGTGTTTCTATTTGTTACCCTGCAATAAGATAAACAGCTCATTGCTGCATACAATGCATTTATTGTAATCTACCTAATTGCCCTGTGTCATAATCCAGGACAATGAAAATAGGCAACTTGTTCTGCTGATTAAAAATGGTAAATAATATATTATAAACATTACTTTAATAAAGTTTCAGGCGGGCATGTACAGGTATACTTAAAGTCATCTGAAGGTAGACAACCTCTTTAAAAGGTAAAATGAAGCAGTTACAAGAACATAGCACTTGCAAGACTGACAGCGGACATATTTACTAGAATAAGATTGGTCATATTGAAAATTAATTAAATTAAAAAATTAATTTTATTTTTACCCCAAAAAAATATGGAAATAGCAATTTAACAGGTATTGCATGCTTACCCTCTACAATCAAGTTTACTGTTCTCTGGAACAGCGAATCTGCCTGGATAGCGACTGTGTAAAGACCCGCAAGCTCTTTCTGGACGTTTGTAATCAACAACGAGCCATTCGGGAACCCTTTGGCTTCGCTAAAGTGTTTGCTTCCATTTATTTGCGACCCGTCCGAGTTGATCCTTAAAATTTGATTTCCTGCGTTTGTGTCGTTTCCTTTGTACCAGTCTAAGAATCGAATCCTTCCAGTGTAGCCTGTGACACTAAGTATAACAGACTCGTCGACCTTCGCACGGAAGTCAATAATCTGACCAACTGCTGGATTCATCCACATGGTCAGGAGAACTGCAAGAGACAACAACCCCAAAACAAATCATTACATGCAATATGTACTTTCATCAGCCCTTCTCACATTTTCACAAATAAGGTCATTACTGAAAACTACATGAGTGTAGAGCGGGCTTGTCAATCATATAGACACCTCAATCCTTTGTGTGACTGGATTAGCTGGATTTTGTTGCTGGTGTGATAAGCACGAAGATGTCCCATATATAAAATTATGAAATCATCTTCAGCGTGCACCTTCATAGCTATAAAACACACTCAATATAAACGTCTGCGTGAACAGAACTTAAATACAGGGGCGTAGGAATGAAAATTTTCATGGGAGGCAAACGGCCAAGGACCTATAGGGCTTGGACTCCCTTTTTGGTATCTCATTTTACGCCAGTGACTGTAGATACACAAAGTCTCCCAATCCTATGTTAATTTTTGACAGTGATTCAGGGGTTGGTCAAAAGTGTTTTTTTAAACTATTAAATATTATTATTAACTACAACTTAACACAATAGCTGTAAGAAAGATAGATAAATTCCATTGTACACCTTAAAATACATTTTTCATAGTCATTACCCTAGGTTTTATTCACATTTCGTTGACAGACTAATCTCATTTGATTAGGAGTATTTTTAAATCTATAGTCACTTCCTCACTGGTTATGGTATGTGCTGTAAATTTAAATTGCTATATCTCATGTTTGTTATTGGACGCACCACCCGAAAATCAGGAAAAAAGTAAAGTGAATTGCTAGCTAGGGGAAAAAATCAGAGGAAATGTCTTGTAAAAATCCTGTAGTTGGAACATTGCGGCTAATTGAATGAGCCCCCATGACTTCAGAAAGTAGCATGAAGGCTTTTATTTAGAAGTTCATGGGGGGGCAAAACACAATCTAAACCCACCCAACAGTAATCATGGGGGGGAAAGGGGGCAACAGCCCCCACCCAGTTCTTACACCCCTGCTTAAATACATTTATTACTGGTATGGTGCGGACCGGAATCAGGCGCTGTATTCACTATGGGCAGCACAGTGGCTTAGCACTTCTGCCTCACAGCACTTGGGTCCTGAGTTCAATTCCCGACCATGGCCTTATCTGTGTGGAGTTTCTATGTTCTCCCCGTGTTTGCATGGGTTTCCTCCGGGTGCTTTGGTTTCCTCCCACACTCCAAAAATATACTAGTCGGTTAATTGGCTACTATAAAATTGACCCTAGTCTGTGTGTATGTGTGTGTTAGGGGATTTAGACTGTAAGCTCCAATACGGCAGGGACTGATGTGAGCGAGTTCTCTGTACAGCGCTGCGGAATTAGTGGCGCTATATAAATAAATGGTGATGATGATGATGAACTGTGCACCTACCCCATCCCAGTCCCCTGAGCTAATCTAGAATCAACAAATGTGGGGAGTGGTACAGTATTACTGGTATAGTGTGGACCAGAGTATGGGGGTTCAATCACTACCATGTTCTATATTTCCATTTTATTCTATTTGTGCACCTACCCCCCTCCCAGTCCCCAATCTAGACAAAGCAAACGTGCGGAGGCGGGGGGGGGCGGGGGGGTTGGGGGGCAGTGTCAGTGATTAAACAGTGACAGTAGGAGGGGAAAGTGCACAGTGTATAATACATAACATGAAACATGAACAATCAGAAGAATAATATAACATGTAATCGGACATAACATCAGCCCGTTTTATATAGGGATGAGCGCACTCGGATTTATGAAATCCGAGCCCACCCGAACGTTGCGGATCCGAGTCGGATCCGAGACAGATCCGGGTATTGGCGCCAAATTCAAATGTGAAACTGAGGCTCTGACTCATAATCCCGTTGTCGGATCTCGCGATACTCGGATCCTATAAATTCCCCGCTAGTCGCCGCCATCTTCACTCGGGCATTGATCAGGGTAGAGGGAGGGTGTGTTAGGTGGTCCTCTGTCCTGGTAGATCTCGTGCTGTGCTGTTTAGTTCTGTGCTGTGCTGTTTAGTTCTGTGCTGTGCTGTTTAGTTCTGTGCTGTGCTGTGCTGTGCTGTGCTGTGTTCTGCAGTATCAGTCCAGTGGTGCTGTGTGCTGTGCTCTGTCCTTCTGAGGTCAGTGGTGCTGCTGGGTCCTGTGCTGTGTCCTGTTCAGTCCAGTGGTGCTGTGTCCTGTGCTCTGTGCTTCTAAGGGCATAGTTATTTCCCCAATATTCCCCTGTGTTTAAAAAAATAAAAAAAAGTTTTTTTAAAAATACCAAAAACTACTTTAATTTTTTTTAATTACCACAAAATTTGCACAACCAATCCTGCAGTATAAGCCCATTGGTACTGCAATATTACCAAGTTCACACATTCAGCAGTAAAAGTCCAGTGGTACTGCAATATTACAAAGTTCACACATTCTGCAGTATCAGTCCAGTGGTGCTGTGTCCTGTGCTCTGTCCTGCTGAGGTCCGTAGTGCTGCTGGGTCCTGTGCCGTGTCCTGTTCAGTCCAGTGGTGCTGTGTCCTGTGCTCTGTGCTTCTAAGGGCATAGTTATTTCCCCATTATTCCCAAGTTTTTAAAAAATAAAAAAAAAGTAAAAAAAAATAAAAAAGTAAAAAAAAAAAAAATAAATATAATAATTATAACCAAATTTGCAAAACCAATCCAGCAGTATAAGTCCATTGGTACTGCAATATTACCAAGTTCACACATTCTGCAGTATCTTGTGCTACATATAATGGAGACCAAAAATTTGGAGGATAAAGTAGGGAAAGATCAAGACCCACTTCCTCCTAATGCTGAAGCTGCTGCCACTAGTCATGACATAGACGATGAAATGCCATCAACGTCGTCTTCCAAGCCCGATGCCCAATCTCGTAGTACCGGGCATGTAAAATCCAAAAAGCCCAAGTTAAGAAAAAGTAGCAAAAAGAGAAACTTAAAATCATCTGAGGAGAAACGTAAAGTTGCCAATATGCCATTTACGACACGGAGTGGCAAGGAACGGCTTAGGCCCTGGCCCGTGTTCATGACTAGTGGTTCAGCTTCACCCACGGATCTTAGCCCTCCTCCTCCTCCCCCCCCCTACAAAAAATTGAAGAGAGTTATGCTGTCAGCAACAAAACAGCAAACAACTCTGCCTTCTAAAGAGAAATTATCACAAATCCACAAGGCGAGTCCAAGGATGTTGGTGGTTGTCAAGCCTGACCTTCCCATCACTGTACGGGAAGAGGTGGCTCGGGAGGAGGCTATTGATGATGTAGCTGGCGCTGTGGAGGAACTTGATGATGAGGATGGTGATGTGGTTATTGTAAATGAGGCACCAGGGGGGGAAACAGCTGATGTCCATGGGATGAAAAAGCCCATCGTCATGCCTGGTCAGAAGACCAAAAAATGCACCTCTTCGGTCTGGAGTTATTTTTATCCAAATCCAGACAACCAATGTATGGCCATATGTAGCTTATGTAAAGCTCAAATAAGCAGGGGTAAGGATCTTGCCCACCTAGGAACATCCTCCCTTATACGTCACCTGAATAACCTTCATAGTTCAGTGGTTAGTTCAGGAACTGGGGCTAGGACCCTCATCGGTACAGGGACACCTAAATCCCGTGGTCCAGTTGGATACACACCAGCAACACCCTCCTCGTCAACTTCCTCCACAATCTCCATCAGATTCAGTCCTGCAGCCCAAGTCAGCAGCCAGACTGAGTCCTCCTCAATACGGGATTCATCCGAGGAATCCTGCAGCGGTACGCCTACTACTGCCACTGCTGCTGTTGCTGCTGTTAGTCGGTCATCTTCCCAGAGGGGAAGTCGTAAGACCGCTAAGTCTTTCACAAAACAATTGACCGTCCAACAGTCGTTTGCCATGACCACAAAATACGATAGTAGTCACCCTATTGCAAAGCGTATAACTGCGGCTGTAACTGCAATGTTGGTGTTAGACGTGCGCCCGGTGTCCGCCATCAGTGGAGTGGGATTTAGAGGGTTGATGGAGGTATTGTGTCCCCGGTATCAAATTGGGTACCGGGGCCACCACACTACGCAGTCAAGATAGATAGATGCGTATCATAGATAAAGTACATTCAGTGGTGTGGGGCAAATTGAAAAATATTCAAAATGCACTGACATTATCAAAAACAAGAGGTTGTCACACGCTAAAACTCCAACATGTATATGATGGAGAGGATGGAGGAGCAGCAGTATGTGTAGTGTAATGCAGACCTGTTGAAGGTTTTTTATATATTTTATTGTGGTGCCCAGTGCCCACTCCTCTACGCAGTCCAGATACATTTATTGGTGCGAATCATAAAAGTTCAGGGTTTTTAATATATTGTGGTGACCCACTCCTCTACGCAGTCCAGGTACATTTATTGGTGCGAATCAAACAAGTTGATGGTTTTCTTATTATATATATTGTGGTGACCCACTCCTCTACGCAGTCCAGGTACATTTATTGGTGCGATTCATAAAAGTTCAGGGTTTTTAATATATATTGTGGTGACCCACTCCTCTACGCAGTCCAGGTACATTTATTGGTGCGATTCATAAAAGTTCAGGGTTTTTAATATATATTGTGGTGACCCACTCCTCTACGCAGTCCAGGTACATTTATTGGTGCGATTCATAAAAGTTCAGGGTTTTTAATATATATTGTGGTGACCCACTCCTCTACGCAGTCCAGGTACATTTATTGGTGCGAATCATAAAAGTTCAGGGTTTTTAATATATATTGTGGTGACCCACTCCTCTACGCAGTCCAGGTACATTTATTGGTGCGATTCATAAAAGTTCAGGGTTTTTAATATATTGTGGTGACCCACTCCTCTACGCAGTCCAGGTACATTTATTGGTGCGAATCAAACAAGTTGATGGTTTTCTTATTATATATATTGTGGTGACCCACTCCTCTACGCAGTCCAGGTACATTTATTGGTGCGATTCATAAAAGTTCAGGGTTTTTAATATATATTGTGGTGACCCACTCCTCTACGCAGTCCAGGTACATTTATTGGTGCGATTCATAAAAGTTCAGGGTTTTTAATATATATTGTGGTGACCCACTCCTCTACGCAGTCCAGGTACATTTATTGGTGCGATTCATAAAAGTTCAGGGTTTTTAATATATATTGTGGTGACCCACTCCTCTACGCAGTCCAGAAAGATACCTTGTTGCAACGTTTTGGACTAATAACTATATTGTGAGGTGTTCAGAATACACTGTAAATTAGTGGAAATGCTTGTTATTGAATGTTATTGAGGTTAATAATAGCCTAGGAGTGAAAATAAACCCAAAAACTTGATTTTTAAACTTTTTATGTTTTTTTCAAAAAAAATCCGAATCCAAAACCTTAAATCCGAACCGAGACCTTTCGTCAAGTGTTTTGCGAGACAAATCCGAACCCCAAAAATAACCTCAAAAGTCGCCGGTGCACATCCCTAGTTTTATAACCATAGTTCCGGAATAGACTATAATAACACATAATGGATCTCATATACTTGATGTCACTATAACTATGCAATAACACATGGTGGATCTCATATACCTGGTTTCACTATTACTATGTAATAACACATGGTGGATCTCATATACCTGGTTTCACTATTACTATGTAATAACACATGGTGGAACTCATATACCTTGTGTCACTATTACTATGTAATAACACATAGTAGATCTCATATACTGGTGTCACTATTACTATGTAATAACACATAGTAGATCCCATATACTATTACTATGTAATAACACATGATGAATCTCATATACTATTACTATGTAATAACACATGGTGGATCTCAAATACCTGGTGTCACTATTACTATGTAATAACACATAGTAGATCCCATATACTATTACTATGTAATAACACATGGTGGATCTCCTATAACTGGTGTCACTATTACTATGTAATAACATATAGTAAATCTCATATACCTGGTGTCACTATTACTATGTAATAACACATAGTAGATCCCATATACTATTACTATGTAATAACACATGGTGGATCTCCTATAACTGGTGTCACTATTACTATGTAATAACATATAGTAAATCTCATATACCTGGTGTCACTATTACTATATAATAACATATAGTAGATCTCATATACCTGGTGTCACTATTACTATATAATAACATATAGTAGATCTCATATACCTGGTGTCACTATTACTATGTAATAACACATAGTAGATCTCCCATACTATTACTATATAATAACACATGCTGGATCTCATATACCTGGTGTCACTATTACTATGTAATAACACATGGTGGATCTCTTATACCTGGTGTCACTATTACTATGAAATAACACATGATGGATCTCATATACTTTTACTATAAAATAACACATGATGAATCTCATATACTATTACTATGTAATAACACATGGTGGATCTCATATACCTGGTGTCACTATTACTATGTAATAACACATGGTGGATCTCATATACCTGGTGTCACTATTACTATGTAATAACACATGGTGGATTTCATATACCTTGTGTCACTATTACTATGTAATAACACATGGTGGATTTTATATACCTGGTGTCACTATTACTATGCAATAACACATGGTGGATCTCATATACCTGCTGTCACTATTACTATGTAATAACACATGGTGGATCTCATATACCTGGTGTCACTATTACTATGTAATAACACATGGTGGATCTCATATACCTGGTGTCACTATTACTATGTAATAACACATGGTGGATCTCATATACTATTACTATGTAATAACACATGGTGGATCTCCAATACTATTACTATGTAATAACACATGGTGGATCTCATATACTGGTGTCACGAATTACTATGTAATAACATATTGGTGAATCTCACATACCTGGTGTCACTATTACTATGTAATAACAATAATTTAGACTGTAAGCTCCAATGGGGCAGGGACTGATGTGAGCGAGCGCTCTGTACAGCGCTGCAGAATCAGTGGCGCTATATAAATAAATGTTGATGATGAGGATCTGTGCACCTACCCCCCTCCCAGTCCCAGAGATAATCAAGACACAACAAATGTGGGGAGTGGTACAGTATTACTGGTATAGTGTGGACCAAAATATGGGGGTCAATCACTACCATGTTCTATATTTCCATTTTATTGTATTTGTGCACTTACCCCCCTCCCATTCCCCAATCTAGACAAAGCAAACGTGGGGAGGGAGGACACTGTCAGTCAATAAACAGTGACAGAAGGCGGAGAAAGTGCTCAGTGTATAATACATAAAATGAAACATGGACAATCAGAAGAATAATATAACATGTAATAGGACATCACATCAGCCGTTTTATAACCATAGTTCCGGAATAGACTATAATAACACATAATGGATCTCATATACTTGATGTCACTATAACCATGCAATAACACATGCTGGATCTCATGTACCTGGTGTCACTATTACTATGTAATAACACATGCTGGATCTCATATACCTGGTGTCACTATTACTATGTAATAATACATGGTGGATCTCATATACCTGGTGTCACTATTACTATGTAATAACACATAGTAGCTCTCATATACTGGTATCACTATTACTATGTGATAACACATGGTGGATCTCATATACTATTACTATGCAATAACACATGATGGATCTCATATACTATTACTATGTAATAACACATGGTGGATCTCAAATACCTGGTGTCACTATTACTATGTAATAACACATGGTGGAACTCATATACCTGGTGTCACTATTACTATGAAATAACACATGATGGATCTCATATACTATTACTATGCAATAACACATGGTGGATCTCATATACCTGGTGTCACTATTACTATGTAATAACACATAGTAGATCTCATATACTGTTATCACTATTACTATATAATAACACATGGGGGATCTCACATACTATTACTATATAATAACACAGGCGGGATCTCATATACTATTACTATATAATAACACAGGGGGGATCTCATATACTATTACTATATAATAACACATAGCAGATCTCATATACCTGGTGTCACTATTACTATATAATAACACATGGGGGATCTCACATACTATCACTAGGCAGCATCTCTCTATGCTATCACCTTACCTGCGAGGACACAGACCCTCGGGCGCCCGCAGAACTTCCCTTTATTCATCATTACTGGGACTCGGAAGCAGCGCAGCGCTGGGCGGTTGTTGTGCATAGAGGGAGTTTCCCGCTGTAGAGTTACTTTCACTTCGCTGCGATCTGCTTCCTGGTATCACCGCGGAAGCCCATGAGCCCAGCTCCAGCTCCCTGACAGGGCCGTCTGGGCAGATAGATATAAGATGTAATATGTCCTGTAAATCAGGTGACTGGGAGCTGCCTGGTGCACAGTAATTATTAGCTACCTGTCCTCCCTGTGTTACTAATGTGTGCAGTGATGGACTGAACTGAGAATATAGCCAGGTTTATACACCAATTATCTGCACTTTCAGTCATGTAGGGATAGAAGCAGGAATGTCTTATATATTGATGAATTGCCTCTGGCTTTGCTGCTAGTTTCACACTCCAGACTGTTGTTTTTATTTGGATTATTTATATAGATGGATTGAAGCCATCTGAGTCTCAGTTGTTATATATTTGAGCACCATCTAGGGGATGATTTGTGTCTGGTTTTCCTAGTGCCATTCTAGCTTTTGCATCTAGTCCAAGGGTTGTATATTTACTAATGCAGATGTTGCCTATAGCAACAAATCAGATTCTAGCTGTCATTTTGTAGAATGTACTAAATAAATGATAAACTAGAATCTGATTGGTTGCTATAGGCAACATCTCCACTTTTTCAAACCCGCAGTTTAGTAAATATACACATTTCACGAACTCCTCACTAAAATGCTGATCCACAGGCATGCATAGGCTTCATCAATTAATCTTTAATACACTTGGAATGTGTCTAAAATATAACTTTTTTTTTCTTTCCTTTGTTATTATCCGGGTGACCCATACTTCCAAAATTAATACACATTGTCAGTGCTGTAGCCCGATTTGGATAATTCTAATGGAGGGGAACAAAGTGTGTGATTCCTCCCTGCAAAAGCGGTTACCAACGCCAGTCTGGGCTCATCACACTAAATCACGGAGACAGCAGCATGCGGTATCCCTGTTATCACGTGAACCAGAAGCAGCCTGGTCAACACTGGATTGAAATCCAGAGACAAGTTAGGTCTGCAAAAAATATGCAGAAGTCCTCCCTCTCCAGTGGCAGCCAGACTTGTGCTGAATACTACTGGGGCTTTTCTTGGCCTCTCTGGTGTGGTATCTGCCAGGGTAATAGTTAAAAGCCAAAAATAATTTAAATACTATATTAGTGAAACTACAAGTCCCAGCAAGCCCTGGTAACCACTGACAGATTTATTCACACCTAGTAACTATATACATTCAGTGTAGAAGTCTAAACTTAATTTTCATCATTGCTGTGTATTGCAGGCATTCTCCCTTGCAGCAAAACCACAACCCAAAACATGTAGGACCAGATTCAACAAGGATATTTTGAGTGTATCATATGGAAAATCACTCTGCGCATTCCCAGATTCGGGAGATACGTCTGTGAACGCAGTCATGTCCGCTGCGTCTTCGAACGCAAAGGACACTTGCTACAGCCTACGAGTGAATGGGGCGAGGAAGGGGCGTTTACAGTACGGGCGTGCCAATCTCAAGCGCACACGGTCACTTCCGAATCATGCTCTGAGCATCTCAGAGTTACTTGTTTTTCTGTCGTATCTCTTGCTCCAGCTACAGGGCTAGTCTAAGTCCTGAGTACTAGTGATGACAGTCACGTATGCATGCTATAACATGTGTTTGCAATTACAAGCAACTGCAAAAATGTATTTTATGCTCAGTAGACATTAGCAACATCCTAATAAATGTATTTCAAGGAGGAAAAAAAACACTTTTTTAACTGTTTTATTATTAATGCCTATATTATTAATAGGTGACATTAATGCAATATTTTTTTTTTATTTTTTATGTGTGTTCCTTGGCAAATTTATGATCCACATAGGTACTGGACATCTCCTGCAGAGTCCAGTAGGTGGCACTCTTATATCAAATCTGTTTAAATAAAACTTGGAAAATTATTATACAGTATTGGTTAATAGTAAAATGGAATGAAAGAGAGTTTTCTCATATAGTAACTATTAGGAACGCTGTACACAAACTAGTGCTACTCCAGTGTCATAATACTGATTGTTCTTTAGATAAGTGAGTTAACTAAAGTCTTTTTTTTGGGGGGGGGGGGAAGGGGGTTATACAAGCCTATAAGATATATATATATATATATATATATATATATATAAAGATTTAGATGTTTTTACACCTTACCTTACCTTACCACCTTATGTTCTTAGTGAGTGTTGTCATTTCACATTGCCGCTGCTTTATTTCAAACACAGTGCCATTCATCGAAGGAAGTGGGCAACTCCAAACGCTTCCATTTTCCTGGTTCTCCCCATCTGGCCACCAGTTCCGCCTAGTCTGCAGTCAAAAGTACTAAGGATTTTTTCCTTGTTAGGTAAGCGTCTTTACCAGCCATTCTCGAGAAAATGAGTGACCGACTTGCCTCCTGCTGTTTCCCAATCCTACGCTTCTCAAAGATGGGCACTCTCCCTACTTATTCGCCAACAGGGGTATCCTAAGATTGTCATCTGCCTGTTTTCGTGGAAAATAAACGGTCTAGTTCTCCTGGGGCTGGTTGACTATTTGGGGGGGGTAGACACATCACAGTTCCAACCGAGGGAGAGTTCAATAACAAAAAGGTGTGTCAGCAATATTTCTCAAGTGGTCAGTGATCAGATAAGATATATCATAACGGCCGGAGAGACAATAATTACTAGGGGTGTGCACCGGCCACTTTTAGTGTTTTGGGTTCTGATTTGTTTTGCCAAAACACCCGACGAAAGGTTTTGGTTCTGATTTAGGGTTTTGGGTTCTGATTTATTTTTAAAAAAGCATAAAAAGTGCTAAAATCCAGTTTTTGGTTTTTTTCCACTCCTACGCTATTATTAACCTCAATAACATTCAATAACAATCATTTCCACTAATTTCCAGTCTATTCTGAACACCTCACACCTCACAATATTGTTTTTAGGCCAAAAGGTTGCACCGAGGTAGATGGATGTCTAAGCTAAGCGACACAAGTCGGCGGCATAAACACGTGGCCCATCGTAGGTGGCTGTGTAGGCTTGAATGGCCTTTTTCTGCTCTTCCATCCTCTGCAGCAGAGGGTGGAGTTCAAGCGCGTCACTACCTCTTGTTTTTGTTGATGGCAGGGCATGTTCATGCTTTTTTGATGTAGCAGGAACAGTGAATGTAATTTAATATCTGATACTAATATTTCTGCACTACAGGAACAGTGAACGTAGCTTAATATCTGATATTAAGATTTCTGGACTGCGTAGTGGAGTGGCCCCCGGTACCCAATTTGGTACCGGGGCCACAATACCTCCTTCAACTTGGTTAAATTCCACTGCACAGATGGCTGCTCCTCCATCCTCTGCAGCATATAGAGGGTGGAGTTCAAGCGCGTCACTACCTCTAGTTTTTGTTGATGGCAGGGCATGTTCATGCTTTTTTGATGTAGCAGGAACAGTGAACGTAGTTTAATATCTGATACTAAGATTTCTGGACTGCGTAGTGGAGTGGCCCCGGTACCCAATTTGGTACCGAGGCCACAATACCTCCTTCAACTTGTCTAAATTCCACTGCACAGATGGCTGCTCCTCCATCCCCTGCAGCATATAGAGGGTGGAGGTCCAGCGCGTCACAAGAACAGTGAACAATTTTTTATAGATTGCAGTATTAATGTTTCTGGACTGCAAGAACAGTGAACAATTTTTTATAGATTGCAGTACTAATGTTTCTGTACTGCAAGAATATATAGCACTAGAATTTTTTTTATATTTTTAAAATTATTTTTTTATACTTTTTTAAAATTATTTTTGTATAATTTTTTTTTTATTTTTTTTTTTTTTTATTTTTTTTAAGATTTTTTAATACTTTTAAAATAACTATGCACTTAGCAGAACAAAGCACAGGACAAAAGCACCACTGTACTCAGCAGCACAGAGCACAGGACAAAAGCACCACTGGACTCAGCAAGGACAGAGCACTGGACACAAGCATAAAGCACCACTGGACTCAGCAAGGACAGAGCACTGGACTCAGCAAGGACAGAGCACCCCCACCCTCCCTCTTCCCTGATGTCAGGCGAAATGAAGATGGCGGCCGCAAGGTGAGAATTTATGACATCCGAGTCTCGCGAGATCCTACGCGAGACTTGGATGTCATAGCCTCGTTTCGGATTCCTTTGGCGGCCGGAAGTACCCGAACAGTGCTCGGATCCCATCGGATCCGCACTGTTCGGGTGGGCTCGGATTAGCGGAATCCGAGCCCGCTCATCCTTAATAATTACACCCACAGGTGGAGTGTAGTATATGCTCTGAATTTATCAAGAGAAATCATCATATATTTATAATGTTTCAGTCGCATAGACATTTTAGCACCCCGCAAGCATGAATGACAAAATACAGCATCAGCAAATATTACAAAGAAAATATACATAGCCTGTGAAACTGGACATAACTTACAAATCATAATTGCAGTACTTGTATATCCTTGAAACTTGTTAATCAAACTAAGTCCTATTGTGACTTGCAAAGCTGTAGTTCTGAACTCTGAAGAATATTTTTCTGAACAATCCAAGTTAACTCTTTCAGGTGACAAAAATGATAGTATTTAGCATATTACTTATCAAAATGAGATTAGCAAACGCTCCTGATATTTCTTCAATATTTTGCTATAACACTTGTAAAATAAAAATAAATAAAAACATTTCATAAAGCAATAACGTTTATAAAGTGTAGCAAATAGGAAATCAAACACTTTCTCATGTATTTGAACGCCTGAGAACAACACTTTGGTAAGGTCTAAGAGCATAAGTGGGATTCAAAGTCTTCATGCTCTTCCCACTGGCATTCTACTCTATGAATGAAACCAATTATCATTAAGGAACTTCAAACCATAAACCATTAAGGTCAGGTAGATGGAAGGTTGATATAACAGCGGAGATGTGTAGAAATCAGACTCAAGTTCATCGCTACAACGGCAGAGAGCTGCTGCCCGCCAATAATATTATCTTTAGTTTATAAAGTGCTAACATAATACGCAGCACTGTACACCGAGGGGATCATGACATAAATTACATACTATGACATGAAACACTTGAATGACCACCAAAGAGCCTATGATGTCAAGGTGGGCGGGCAACCCAATGTCAAACAGACACATTTTAAATCACAGGGAGACTTCATAAAACTTCAATTGCCAGCGATGTGCGGGGGGACATCAATTCAATGGCCGTCGATGTGGTGTGGGGACATCAATTCAATGGCCGGCGATGTGCGGGGGACATCAATTCAATGGCCGGCGATGTGGTGCGGGGACATCAATTCAATGGCCGGCGATGTGCGGGGGACATCAATTCAATGGCCGGCGATGTGGTGCGGGGACATCAATTCAATGGCCGGCGATGTGGTGCGGGGACATCAATTCAATGGCCGGCGATGTGGTGCGGGGACATCAATTCAATGGCCGGCGATGTGCGGGGGACATCAATTCAATGGCCGGCGATGTGGTGCGGGGACATCAATTCAATGGCCGGCGATGTGGTGCGGGGACATCAATTCAATGGCCGGCAGTGTGGCGCACATCGCTGAAAATTATGGTAGGAATATCTGCTAATTATTCCTCCCTTCGAGTGTAACAGACGCCAACCGGCGGTTGTTATTATTACAAGGAGAGACCACACCCACTTATGTGTTAATGGGTCTATACTAACTACAGATGGTTGTAGAATTTGTAAACGGTCGGGGGGGGGGGGGGGGAATAATGCTGCCACTTTTTAATTATTTGTTTTTTTAAGGCGGTTTTGACCAGGTCCTCCTATTGTTGCAGGTCAATTGCTGCTAGTAAAAAAAAAAATACATATTTAACAAAAACAGACAGCATAAGTCCCCTTCTATCATAGTCAAACTGCATTGATTGGGATGTAGTTGAAAAGTCGACTGTGAAAATGTCTACAGTCATAATGTCGACATGTAAAATGTGTACAGGGTTGTAAAGTGGACAGTCAAAATTTTGATATAAATGGCTATATTTATAACGACAATACAGGGAAAAATAAAAAGCGGCAATACGTTTAAATAGAAAAAAGGACCAAACGAAACATTGTTTAGATAACCATTAGGCAACATGTGGCTATTGGCTTTCCTACAATTGTGGAACTACAAGTCTCAGTGTGCCGGGACACATTATTCCTAGTGCAATGCAGTATTATAAGGCAACCTGTGTCTCTCCAGCTATTGTAGAACTACTAGTCCCAGCATCCCCAGTCCACTGACTTCTGTGTCATTGAGCCAAAGCTTTGTTGGGAGCAGAGGGGACTACATGAGCAGTCAGTGAGTGCTCGCTCTATCAGCATCTCTGCAGCAGGGGGAGCGGAGAGAGAGATAAATACACTATCACATGGAGATCGGAATGGATACTGTTCCTGTAATACAGAGACAACTGTGTCAGGCACAGAGAGAAGCACTAGATGCTTGCTGTTGAGGGACGAATGCAGTGATGTCATACACTACACCTGTCTTACCCATTGATTAATTGGGCCTGGGCTAGGGTCCTATCTCTTTTATTATATTAAGCATGCTAAATGTTAATAACTTGTGCAGCCATTTGTGGGAGACAGTTTGCGTTGGAAAAGTCCTCAAGAAATAAAATACCTTTAAAATAAATAAAGACAAGTGAATAAAAAACTACATGTTGCTTGTCGTATGCAATTTGTAAAACACAAACTGATAGTGTAGAATTAGACTGGTGTAGTATCAGACATGCTTAAGTGTGATTTATCAGAAGCATTAGTAAATCTAATAATAGTTTGAGCTTCTATAAGTCTCAGTCCGGTCATAGTCTCTGGTAATGAGTTTTGGCCAATTACAGCAGGGAGAGGGAGGTCTCCCAGAAATGTGGGAGTCTCCCAGACATTTCGGGAGAGTAGGCCACTATGCATTAAAGAAAAGCAGCTAATTTATCTCTTGAGACTGAAGTGTCTTTTACACTTCTGTCTCCAGTACTGATGCCATGTTGTCTTACCTGTCAGTCTTTGATTAAATCTTGGTCTCCATGAAAATGGCCCCCTCCATAGGCATCTATACATGGACATAGGACACAATTTCTGAACTGTGTCATCATGCCACAGATGGCGAAGCCAACCACGTCTTGTACTGGCTCAGCATCAGGGAGAATGCCAGACTCTTCAGGGAGTGAGGGGGATCACCCCTGATTCAGGGAGTCTCCCTGACATTCAGGGAGAGTTGGCAAGTATGATGTATGGTTACATTTATAAATGTGCCTGTATAAATTCTGCTATCACCACTTATTGAATATCTGGATATCTAGATAATGAAACTAGGTTGGCTGCAGAGCGATCGTAGGTCACTTTTACATGTCTATATATCACCGTCCATGCATAATTCAACAATGACTGGAGAAAATATACAGTATGGGGCTGTGTGTTATAATCAGCATAAGGAAACGGCTATAATTATTACAGGGATGCAGAAAAATCCCAACATATGAGGTCATGTTTAGCCCACACAGAACACAGGGAGTGACATAGTCTTGCAGATAAAACCTGTTTGCAGTTCCAGAAATGACACAAGTCGTTATTTTATCATTATCATCTTAGTTATTGCCTTCCTACTTCTATCGATTCTGTAAACAGTTTTATAGAGGTGAGGTGTCTAGCTATTGTGTAATGCAGACGCTATGATTCACTGGAAGAGAAGTAAAGTAGGGTCAATGGGAGTGGAGAATACTTTAGTAATCTGCAAGATCTCTTGCACAACGTAGCTATTGAAACCAAGATAGTGACATACATAGGTTAAGAAACCAAACAGAATGCCACTTTTGTGGCTTAAGTGCTTGATATTGTCACTTATACTGCACTTCACACAGTTGCATTCAGAATAAAACACTTTGGGCTAGATTTACTAAACTGCGGGTTTGAAAAAGTGGGGATGTTGCCTATAGCAACCAATCAGATTCTAGCTGTCATTTTGTAGAAAGTACTAAATAGATGAAAGGTAGAATCTGATTGGTTGCTATAGGCAACATCCCCACTTTTTCAAACCCGCAGCTTAGTAAATCTAGCCCTTTGGCTTTTAAAAGCAAGAAATATATTTTTTTTTTGGGGAGGGGGGGGGGGGGGTGTTGCTCACAGCCAAACAGCACCCTCTTGTTTGTCCACTAAATAGTTCAGATGTCACTGATACTGACCCTTGCCCTCCTGCCTTCAGATTGAAACACTTTAATTTTAAAAGAAAGTATATTTTTCCCCCAATAGTTTACTAGTATACTATTACAACCAGTAGCCACTGATTGTCTACTCTTCACTCTCTCGCACCCAATTGATCAGCACACTATTCCAGCAGACTGATGTGTAAATAAACTCTTAAGATTTTTGCAGTAAAATCACAGCTATTTCAATATCAATTGACTCTTTCACCCTGTCTAACAATATAACAATCTACAAGCCACTTTATGAGCACAGAAGGGCAGTATATATCCTACTGACATGCTATCACTTCTAGAATGGCAGCTGAGAACAGGAGGGAGGGTTCTATATAGTCGATATCGATCCAAAACGCACGAGATCTGACATGTTACCGGAGAAACCGAGTCATGACTAGGTACCCCAAAATTTGGCTCTGTCGGATGTCTCCAAACCCAAAATGCTGTCTATAACTGAGTGAGTATATCGCCCCTCTACAGGAAATGTGGTTGCCCTAGGTGAAGACCTCTCACGTGACCTTTTCTAAAAGTTTATCTAAGATCCCAGTGTGAGTTGTTACAGAACAATGCAATAATCCATACCTTGGGAGATAGACTTAACTGCTTTCGTGGTGTGAAAAAAACATCATTTTCTGTACTGTAAAAAATTACGGAGGACACATTCCTAGTAACTAGCCTTGATCAATCATTAGTAAGACGCTGGATCACTAAGTGTAAAGCCAATTCTATGTAAAAAACTAAAACACTATACAGTATATCTATACATATAAATGTCTAAGAAATGGTGAGAATTCATTGTGATCCCTAAATAACACAAAATAGGACTTAACAGTACAAAAAAACATCAATTTAGTATAACAATGAAGTATACATTTGAATGACACAGCAGGGCCTTTGACGTTGGGGGGGAAAAACAATACAATTCAAATCTTTATATACATTTCTTAAATATCAAACTGGATTAATATTATTTTACCAGACAGCATTTAAATAAGTACGGTATCAAATGGACATTTAAGGTTGGGGGAATACATATGTGTATATAGAAACATAGAATTTGACAGCAGACAAGAACCGCTTGGCCCATCTAGTCTGCCCATTGTTTTATTAACTTATTGTAACTTCAAACTCTTTTTGATCCTTTATTCTTTATAAGGATATCCTTATGTCTATCCTAACCATGTTTAAATTGCTCTACTGTATTATCCTATACAACCTCTGATGGGAGGCTATTCCACTGATCCACTACCCTTTCTGTGAAGTAGTTTTTCCTCACATTTCCTCTGAACCTACTTCCCCCCAGTGTCAGTACATGTCCTCCTGTTCTAATACTTCTCTTCCCCTCATTGTCAGTACATGTCCTCATGTTCTAATACTTCTCTTCCCCTCAGTGTCAGTGCATGTCCTCCTGTTCTAATACTTCTCTTCCCCTCAGTGTCAGTGCATGTCCTCATGTTCTAATACTTCTCTTCCCCCCAGTGTCAGTGCATGTCCTCGTGTTCTAATACTTCTCTTACCTCCAGTGTCAGTACATGTCCTCGTGTTCTAATACTTCTCTTCCCCCCAGTGTCAGTGCATGTCCTCGTGTTCTAATACTTCTCTTCCCCCCCCCCAGTGTCAGTGCATGTCCTCGTGTTCTAATACTTCTCTTCCCCTTAGTGTCAGTGCATGTCCTCGTGTTCTAATACTTCTCTTCCCCCCAGTGTCAGTGCATGTCCTCGTGTTCTAATACTTCTCTTCCCCCCAGTGTCAGTGCATGTCCTCGTGTTCTAATACTTCTCTTCCCCCCAGTGTCAGTGCATGTCCTCGTGTTCTAATACTTCTCTTCCCCCCAGTGTCAGTGCATGTCCTCGTGTTCTAATACTTCTCTTCCCCCCAGTGTCAGTACATGTCCTCGTGTTCTAATACTTCTCTTCCCCCCAGTGTCAGTACATGTCCTCATGTTCTAATACTTCTCTTCCCCCCAGTGTCAGTACATGTCCTCGTGTTCTAATACTTCTCTTCCCTCCAGTGTCAGTACATGTCCTCGTGTTCTAATACTTCTCTTCCCCCCAGTGTCAGTGCATGTCCTCGTGTTCGAGTACTTCTCTTCCTTTGTAGAATATTTCCCTCCTGTTCCTTGTTCAAACCCTTGATATATTTGAAAGTTTATATCATGTCCCCCCTTTCCAGGGCCGGACTGGGACTAAAAATCAGCCCTGGCATTTAAAACACAAAGGCCCACGTGTTGTGGGCCCCATGCACTATATTGTTGCACACTGATGCTGGCGCAGTGCACGTTGCTGGTGCAGTACAGCATGATGTAGTATGAGTGTATGTGTGTGGGGGGTATTTATTTCTCCTAATGACCCTCAACATTACATTGTTAGCACCCCAATTACATCAATAAATACCATGACAATACATTATTAGTACCCAAATTACAGCAATAAATAACCCCCCACACACACTCATACTACATCAATCACCCCCACATTACAGCGTCCAGCGTCACCTCCCACATTACAGCAATACCCTATCATATTTATTAGCAATACTAAGCCCCAAACACACTACAACATTGCCACCAGCACGCCCTCCCATACTACAGCAATACCACCAATTATACAGGCGCCACTGTAGGAAACAATGTTTTGCTTTTTTCAAATCTCCCACAAAATAGCAACAACGAACAGAGTACTTACACACATATAGGTAACAGGTGCCCTTTTCCCTCAATTAAATAGTAACGGCAGAATTTTCATGAATCATTCCACATGAAATAAAACTAACATATATCTAAAAAAAACATAACTATTGAATGATCAGTTGAACCCACACGGCCGTATTAAAAGTATTTCCATCTACAGCAAAATGTCAGAGAAAAATATTTTTGTTTTACTACAGTAATTGGATATGCGTCTTTTCTATTCATTTTAAATAACACAGTATATAAATTAAGGGGGCTAGAGGAGGTGGGTGAGAAATAATTGGATGTGATCCATCAGTTTGATTAGATAGGAAACATTTAGATTATTTACCTGGAGACGTCTACCCCCTTGACTCACAGGCAGGGCTGACAAGAGGAATTCTGGGCCCTGATACAGCAACTTCTTTGGGCTCCCATCATATTCAACAATGAAAGACTTGCCTTTGGCAGAAATTCATATGATGCCACACCGTAGTGTGCCCAGTTCATATTATGCCACATCGTAGTGCCCCAAGGTCATATTATGCCACATAGTATTACCCTCAATTCATATTTGGTCATGCAGAAGTGCCCACAAATCATATTATGGCATAGTAGTGCCCCCAAAACATATACCTTACAGTAGTGCCCACAAATCATATTATGTCACAACAGTGCCTCCAAATCATAT